>NW_005881960.1:0-5466 GCF_000147115.1 Myotis lucifugus | reverse complement strand
GCACTTCTTTTTATTCTCCTTCTCCTTCTCCTTCTTCTCCTTCTCCTTCTCCTTCTCCTTCTCCTTCCTGTTCTCCTTCTTCTACTTCTTCATCTTCATCATCTTCATCATCATAATCATCATTCCCTTCTTCATTTTCATCATCTTCATCATCATCACCTCCCTCTTGTTCTTCTCCTTCTCCTTCTTCATTTTCATCATCTTCATCATCATCATAATCATCATCTTCTCCTTCTTCTCCTTCCCCTTCTTCTTCTTCCTCAACTTCTTCATCTTCCTCATCCTTTTCCTCATCATAATCTCCTTCTCCTCTATTTTCTCCATCTTCATCTTCATCTTCATTTTCATCATCATCTTCTTCCTCATCATAATCATCTCCTTCTCCATATTCTTCTCCTTCATCATAATCTTCTCCTTCTCCTTCTCCTCCTTCTCCTTCTCCTTCCCTTTCTTCATTATCCTCTTCATTGTCCTCATCCTCATACTCTACCTCATCCTCATTGCCCCCAATTGGCAGGTTTATTTTGGGTCTCTTACCTTTCCTGTAGTAAAATACAAATATCTTTCTTTTTCTCTTATTTTCAACACTTGCTTGAAGGTCTGAATTTGCATTACCCATTACCTTCATTATCTAGTGGGGAAACAGGAGAAACCCAGAAAGAAATTGGTTTTGGGGAAGAAATTCGGAAATGGGTGGCAAGTGTGATTGTGATAGAATGACAGTGGATTGATTGAGGAGGTGTCTGTGCCAGAAAAGGGCAGGGTCAGAGTCATTGTTGGGGAATCAATAGGGAAGAAGAGGAGACATATCAGTAGGGTAGTCTGACCTTATCTTTGTCTTTATCATCCAGATCGGAAACTGACATATTCTCTTCACTACTTGAAGATTGTTGGCCCATCCTTGCTGTTGGAGTCTGTGATCCAGTATCTAAACTCAGCTTCGGTACGTTATTAGTAACCTCACTTGTTGTAGTGACTGTGGCCTACTCCAGGGCTCATGATCTCTATCTATACTCTCCAGGACAATGAGGATCCACACCCTTCAACTCTGTTTGGCCAAGTCAGTGGTTGCCATGGTGCTGCCTGACATCACAAAGCCTCAGCTTGACCATGCATGGGAGGGGGGAGTAGATAATGCAGAGGAGTCGGATGGCTCTGGATAGAGAAAGGGGAGCTTACTCAATACTTCCTAAAATCTTTCCCAAACTGACATCTCACTCCCTCAGTTCCACTAGTTCAATTATTGTCCAGCACATTACAGGGAGGGGGACCTTCATGTAAGCCATTTCCCATAATGTCCCCCATCCACTCAGTGGTCCATTCTACTATCCTCAAGATATTATCATTACCTAGTATTTTGTGTGTATTTTAATGGGTGTTTTGTTTTAGAATGGTTTTAGATTTACAGAAAAATCATGATGATAATACCCATATACCCCATACCCAATTTCCCTTATTATTAATATCTTACATTGGTATGGTGCAATTTTTATTTGGAGTGAACTATCAGTGAAACAGTTACATTCAAACCTCAGTTGTCAAACATATTCAATATTGAACAATTTGGTTCTAGACAAAATTATTCAAGGAAAAAAAATGTATTCATAGTGAAACAAAATTTCAGTTCTTGACCAGATAACTCTTTCATGCTGATACCTCTGTATGACACAAAGCATCTCTGATGCAACAAAAAAAGAAGAGCATGTTTTTCTTGATGGAAAACTCTATAATTAGCACAATTTTAAAACATAAGGAGGCCATCAAGAATGCTAATGTAGAAAAGGGGGTGAAAGTCCTCACAAAACAGTAATCCAACACATTTGAACACTTAGAAAAATTGTTGTTGATCTGGATAAATGAAAGGCAGCTAGTCTGTGATAGCACTTGGGAGGCAATGATATTTGAAAAGGGGAAGATGCTGCCTTCTGACCTCCAGAAGGATACTCCTGAAAGGAGTGCTAAATGTGATTCATTTAAGGCTAGCAGGGGGTGGTTCCCTAAATGTAAGAAAACAAGTGCTGCTAATCCAGCACTGATCAGTGGTTGTGTGTAGGTTACAGTTCAATTCCTGGTCAGGGCACATTCCCGGGTTGTAGGCTTGATCCCCAGAGTGGGGCGTGCAGGAGGCAGTTGATCAATCATTCTATCTCAACATTGATGTTTCTAGCTCTCTATCCATCTCCCTTCCTCTTTGAAATTAATAAAAAAACACATGTGTTTATTTTTATATTAAACAGTAATTTAGACATGTATTGTATATAACAAAGGTTAAAACAGGGAGTCATTCAACTTAGATTAAGTCTAATGGGAAAGATGAGTTGAGTTTTCTTTTTTATATTTTTATTGATTTCAAAGAGGAAGCAAGATGGAGATAGATAGAAACATCAGTGATGCTAGAGAATCATTTACTTGGCTGTCTCCTGAACCTCCCCAACTAACCACTGGGGATCAAGCCCACAACCCAGGCATGTGCCTTTGACAAGAAACAAACTCTAGAACCTTCAGTCCACTGGCTGGTGCTCTATCCACGGAGCACAACTGGCTATGGCTGTTTTGGTTTTTGAACAAATCACTTCCCAAACAGCCTTCTGAAATGAATTATGTTTAAGAAGTGAGGTTCTACTGTACTGAAGACTTATTTTTTTTTCAGATTTCCTTGCTTTTATCTTAATGTGCTTTTTCAGCCCCAGGATCCCTTCCAGGAGATCATATTAAATTAGTTATAATGTCATGCCTCATTGGAATCCTCCTCCTGTATAGTTTTCTAGACTTCATGGTTTAGAGAACCTTTACTTTTGGCTTCTTTTTTACATAATAACTCAGATGTGATTGATGTTATTTTTGAAGGTTTGAACCCTTTTACCAAGCTCTTCTTATTTCCTCCACCCCACACCCATGGCAAACATTTTCATACTCTGTTTCAATGAGGTTGACTGTTTCTATTTATAATATTCCACATAGAAGTGATATGATGCAGTGTAGGTACTTGTATATGGGTGGGTTCATAACATCTTCTTTATCCATTCATCTATTGAAGAACACTTACATTACTTACCTTAGTTATTGTGAACAATGCAGCACATTACCTAGTATTTTGGATGTCTTATCTAAAACCCCACAGAACAAAATACCTATATTTAAATATCAATAAAGACATGAATTATCACACTTCCCTACAACATTAGGCTTTTCCAGGCAACTTTCCCAGGTTGCATGTGAGGTGTGTATGTGTGTGTGTTTCCTGGATACACTTCATTGATTTTCTACACTATTCTCTCATATATAATTATTTTTTCTTCCAGAGAATCTCAAACCTAGTCAGTACTATAGTACCATCCTAGTTATGAAAAACCCCATGGCAATGGTTGTATTAATCTCTTGGCTTCGTCATAACGGTGTCATGGATGTTTCTCTCTAGAACCCTGAGGATCAAGATGGGGTGTGTGTGTGTGTGTGTGTGTGTGTGTGTGTGTGTGTCCGTGTGTGTGTGTGTTTGTGTGTCTGTGTATGTGTCTTAGGGAATGGGTGGGACCATGATAATAATATGAAAACTCACACTGTGGCACCAGTCACACTTTTCACGTTTAAGAGCAAGTAAAACTTGGCTGTTAAATTCAGAAGCATTAGGGATGATTATGCCTTCCCTAACTAGGTCTTATATAATACTTGTCTATCTGTGAAGGTCCTGTTTTCATTTACATCAGGTCCTTTTTCAACAAAGGTGAAAGGTGTTATTTCATAAGTATGAAGGAAGGTCCATAGGGAACCCTTTTTTCAATCTGATTATAAGGTCAAAAGATTTTTTTACTAGTCGTTGGGTCCGATTGTCATTATGAACTAGAAAATATTTGAGGACAATAGATGATTTGGCTATGGGAAACTTAGGCAATACAATAGTTAAAATGTTGAAGTTTAGACATATTTGTGTCTACTTTGTGATGAGAAACTCCCATTTTTATCAGCTTATCCAAGTGTTGGCTGGACAGGGAATAAAAAGAAATGAGGCTTAAAGCTGTCAATAGTCTCACATACAAAATGGAAATCAGATTCATTATTACTCACTCCCAACCCTCACACAACACCCTTCTCCCCATCTCCACTACCATTTGCCCCCCCTCCCAGCATCTGATGCCAAACATAAGCAGAAACAAGAACTTCTTTTCTTCATTACCAGTTTGATAAAGTGTTAAGGAAAGAAATTCACCTTCAATATTAACCTTGTCCTATTCTCAGTGTCTGGCCTATGAAGAACTGGCTGGTCTGTGGCCCAAACCTTCAGAATTCTATGCTCCTCCCTTCTCACATACTCGCCCCCTCTTTTTCTCTCTCCCCATCATCAGAGAACACACAGAGATAAAACACATTTCCTATATACACATGCCTGTATTTATTAAAGAGTACCATTTAGATTTTCTTCCATACAGAATGACCAGTTCTCAAGGATTTTTTCTACAGAGGCAACGCATACTTAAAGTTCTTCCTCTTTAGGTAAACACTGGGCATCACTTTAGATAGAACGCACTTCTTTGTATTCTCCTTCTCCTTCTCCTTCTCCTCCTTCTCCTTCTCCTTCTCCTTCTCCTTCTCCTTCTCCTTCTCCTGCCTGTTCTCCTTCTTCTACTTCTTCATCATCTTCATCATCTTCATCATCATCTCCTTCTTCATTTTCATCATCTTCATCATCATCATCTTCTTCTCCTTCTCCTTCTTTATCTACATCATCTTCACCATCATCATCATAATCATCATTGTCTCCTTCTTCTCCTTCCCCTTCTTCTTCTTCCTCAACTTCTTCATCTTCCTCATCTTCTTCCTCATCATAATCTCCTTCTCCTCTATTTTCTCCATCTTCATCTTCATTTTCATCATCATCTTCTTCCTCATCATAATCATCTCCTTCTCCATCTTCTCCTTCATCATAATCTTCTCCTTCTCCTTCTCCTCCTTCTCCATCTCCTTCTCCTTCCCTTTCTTCATTGTCCTCTTCATTGTCCTCATCCTCATACTCTACCTCATCCTCATTGCCCCCAATTGGCTGGTTTATTTTGGGTCTCCTCTAGTTCAATTGGGTCTCTTTCCTGTAGTAAAATACAAATATCTTTCTTTTTCTCTTATTTTCAACACTTGCTTGAAGGTCTGAATTTGCATTACCCATTACCTTCATTATCTAGTGGGGAAACAGGAGAAACCCAGAAAGAAATTGGTTTTGGGGAAGAAATTCGGAAATGGGTGGCAAGTGTGATTGTGATAGAATGACAGTGGATTGATTGAGGAGGTGTCTGTGCCAGAAAAAGGCAGGGTCAGAGTCATTGTTGGGGAATCAATAGGGAAGAAGAGGAGGCATATCAGTAGGGTAGTCTGACCTTATCCTTGTCTTTATCATCCAGATCTGAAACTGACATCGTATTCTCTTCACTACTTGAAGATTGTTGGCCCATCCTTGCTGTTGGAGTCTGCGATCCAGTA
>NW_005881959.1:0-5466 GCF_000147115.1 Myotis lucifugus | reverse complement strand
TTCTGATATTATTTCTTCGAATAGGTTTTCTAATCCATGTTCATCTTTCTGTTGTTCTGGCACCCCTATTATTCGTATGTTGCTTCGTTTCATGTTGTCCCAAAGTTCCCTTAGGCTCTCCTCCTGCCTTTTAATTTTTTTCTCCATTTGCAGTACAGTTTGAGTGTGTTTTGCTTCCTTGTCTTCTAATTCACTGATTCGGTCCTCCGCTTCTCCCAGTCTACTGTTGATACTTTCAATGGTGTTTTTTATTGCAGCTATGTCGCTCTTCATTTCTTCTTGGGACTTACTTAAGTTGTTGATTTTTTCACCTGTTTCTTCTAGCTTCTTGCATACGTAGTTGAGTTTTTCATCTGTTTCTTCTTGCTTCTTGAACATCCGGTGCATGTACTCTAGGAACCTTATTCTGAATTCTTTTTCCGTCATGTTGCATATCTCTGTCTCACTTAGCTGCTTTTCTGGCGAGTCCTCCTTTTCTTTCCTTTGGGGGTTTCTTTGTCTACCCATGTTTGATCTCACTGACATTACTAGTTGTTGAATCGTTCAGTGGCTGGACC
This sequence comes from Myotis lucifugus, assembly GCF_000147115.1. Lineage (NCBI taxonomy): Eukaryota > Metazoa > Chordata > Mammalia > Chiroptera > Vespertilionidae > Myotis > Myotis lucifugus. Next base: position 4,909 of record NW_005881959.1, on the reverse strand, counting down.
CTGGGTGGCAGTGGCTGCTCCCTGGGTGGCAGTGGCTCCTCGGTCTGTGGTTGCTCCTTGGGCGGTTGTGGTAACAGCGGCTCCTCTGTTGATAGCAGGGCCTCTGATGGGTGCTGTTCACAGTTGTGGTGGCTCTTCTGGCTGGTGGAGGGAGGCTTCAGACGCAGCAACTGTTCCCCAGGCAGAGCGTGTGGTGATCAGGAGGCCGCTGTTGCTTGAATCGTGACTCAGAGGAGGCGCAGTGCTGAAGTAAAATACTAAGGTTCGGAGTGCATACGGAGCGGGCTGGCGGCTGAGGGTGCGGTTGTCGTTTTCAATCGGGAGGGAGTCTCAGGCTCTGAGCTCCAGTTCCAGGCGAGTCTCTAGGGACCCAGACTCATACGGGAGAAGCGGGACTGTCTCCAAAATAATTCTTTGTGCAAAATAAGTTGTTGGGGTCCAACCCCAGCAGGTCCAGGGGTCCCCAAAGGTGTGGACGGAGTCGGCGAAGAAGGAATGACACGGAGACAGCCTTCAGTTGATCAGCAGCCTAGTCAGGACCTCTAGCCAGGATCTCCAGTGAAGTTCTGGTTAAGATCCAGCCAAGTTCTGGTCAGGATCTCCAGTGAAGTTCTGGTTAGGATCTGATCAGGATCTGATGAGGATCTGATCGGGTTCTGTCGAAAATTTATCTTTTTAACATAAAATTTATACACTTAATTTTAATTCAAAGAAATTTCTCCCATTAATAGCTATAGATCTAACCCATTTTAAAATACCTGCATACAGGAGACAAAATGGTGGTGGAATAGACGGACGTGTCCTGAGCCTTGTCTTGGAGCAAATAGAATGAGCAGCAGAAACAAATAACATCCAACCTGAATTGGCGAAGGAGACTCAGCTGGGAGACAATTTGCAGCAGAGAAGGGCAGAGGACCCCTGGAGAAAGGTAAAATCAAGGATCTGGGTAGGAAAGTCTGCCAGACCTCTGAGCCCAGAGGGTCAGAGGGAAACCACACAGCACTGAGCCACATCTCTTGGGACAGGCACAGTGTCTGACTATGGAAAGGAGGTCCGCAGGACTGCTGGATGGCAGGGGATTCTAGATCTGGGTACACAGTCACGAAAGGCTGAACCCAGAGTGGGCAGCCTGAAGGGCTGACCAGATCGTGCAGTGCTGGCAGGAGAGGGGTTCACAGAGGCGCAGTCCTTCCCCTCTCTGTGGCCTGTGCTTTTCTTTACTGAACCTAGTTCATTGGACCTTTCGGAAACAGACGCTTACTCCTTGGCTGAGGTGAGGGAGAAGGTGCAAACTTGTGGAGTCTGGGGAGAGGCTGGGGAGAGGAAGGTGTCCAGGAGAAGTGGCAGTGAGTCTGGTGCTGAGTCATACCTGAGCACGGGTCCTGAGCAGCCATTTTGTCCTGAAGAGATAGTCCCTCCCTCCAATCTCCAGGCAACCGATACAGCCACACCCAGATTCCACCCTGAATGGTACGCAGAATTTAAAAAAAAGTCTAAATAGTCCCTGAGAGTCCACAGGGACTGGTCTAAAGAGAGGCCTTCAGTCCCAGAAACAGGAAACTGAGAATCCGCAGACAATACTGAAGACTGGGATCTTAAGCCAGACAAAGGAACGACACTTCACTTTTTCATTTTTATTTTTATTTTTATTTATTATTTTGTTATCTCTTTTTTTCTTCTTTTTGCTTTGTTTTCATTTTTTTCTTTGTTGCTTTATTTTCTATTTCTTTTCACATTATTTTTCCATCACTCTATTTTATTTTATTTGCTATTTTTTTATTTTTTATACAATTTTTGAAATAATTTTTTGTAAATTTATTATTATTATTATTATTATTTTCTTCTTGTTCTCTTTCTTCTTATCCACCCATACCCTTTCTACTTCCTCTATACTTAACTGAAGTCCTCCTCATATTCATCCAATTCTTAACCTTATTTTCTGTACATAAGCTCAACCTCTACAGATTCTGCCCCCACCCTCTTTGCGGGGTGTTTGATGTTTGTATTTTTTTAAATTTATATATTGGTTTTGTGGTGTTTTCCATATATATATGGAAATATATATATATATTCTCCTTTTTCTTCCTTTTTATTTTCTCTCTTATCTTTTTCTCTCTCTTTGATATCATTTGTTCTCTCTTTTCTCTCTCCTAATTCTCTTTTATCAGGTGGTTACTTATAGTGGGGTTATTGGTGTCATGAGTACATTCGTGCTTTGTTCCCTTTGTTTGGTGTCTTGCTCAGTTGAATTTTATTCTGTCTGGCCAGGTGCTAGAGAGCGAGCCACATAACCAGACACCTGGAGAGGAAACTCTATCCACGAATGGGTCAATAATACCCCAGACCCAACTACAGAGGCAGGAAGAAGGCGGCAGTGAGGGAGATAGTGTGCATGAGTGAGTGAGGGAGGGAGGAAAAGAGGAGTTGTGGTCGTGTGGTGTGTGTGTGTGTGTGTGTGTGTGTGTGTGTGTGTGTGTCACAGTTAGATCCTGCAGGACCTTTGGGGGCAGGCCAACCAGGCTCACCTATCTAGGCAGTCTCTGCTACCATTGCAACAGTACCTGGAGGCAGGCTTATCCTCAGAGGCCTAGCCTTTTTGAAAGGGAGAGCTGCTGTAGCTGGGAGCCTAGCCTCACTTCCACTCAGGGTGCCCTCAGATAACACCTGGGACTCTACAGCCACCTCTGCCAGGGACCTGCTACCTCAGCTGTGGTCCCATGGTTAACGAGTCTCCAGCTACCCTGGGCACAGGCCTCTGTGAGTTCTGAAGCATGCTCCACTCTGACCAGCCCAATGCTTTAGCCCAGGGCACTGCAACCACGCGAGCAGCAGACACGTGAGCAACCTGCTCCTTTCCAAGGAGCAACAGCCCCATGAGCAGCCTGCCCCAGGCCTAAGAGCAGCAGCCTCACATGGCCTGACCCTGTCCAAGAAGCAGCAGCTGTGTAAGTGCCTGCTCCCCTGTCCAAGGAGCAGTTACCATGCGATCATCCTGCCCAATCTGAGGCACACCAGCCACACGAGCAGCCTGCCCACGATTGAGGAACAGCAGCCTCGCACAGCCCGCTCCCATCTGAGGAGTAACAGCTGTGCGCAGGTCGCACCCTGCCCCCATCCAAGGAGCAGCAGCTGCATGAGCAGCCTGCACCCATACGAAGAGCAGCAGCCCTGCAAGCAACCTGCCCCTGTCCAAGAAGTGGCAGCCTCAAGAGAATCCTGCCATCTGTGGAACAGCAGCAGTGAGCAGCCATCCCTGATTCAAGGAGCAGTAGCCATGTTAGCAGTCCTCCCCCATCCGAGGAGCAGCAGCCACGTGAGCAGCTCACCCTCGTCCAATGAGCAGCAGCTGTGCACAGCATGCCACCATCTGAGAAAGAGCAGCCTCATGATCAGCCCAACATCCAAGGAACAGCAGCAGTGTGAGCAGACTCCCCCACCAGCCAGAGGAGATACGACTGCTGAAACAGCACTCACCAGAAGAGCCACTGCCAACTGAGGAGCAGCCCCTGCACGACTCAACATCTAGATCAGACTGTGAGACTAAAAATGGGTAGGCAAAGAAACCCCCAAAGGAAAGAAAAGGAGAAATTGCCAGAAAAGCAGCTAAGTGAAACAGAAGCATACAATATGTCAGAAAAAGAATTCAGAATAAGGGTCATACAGTTCCTAAACCTAATGGATGAAAAATTCAACAATGTATGTAAGAATCAAGAAGAAATGGATGAAAAAATCAATAATTTATGTCTGAATCAAGAAGAAATGAAGAGAGATTTAGCTGCAATAAAAAACACCATGGTTAGTTTCAACAGTAGACTAGGAGAAGCGGAGGACCAAATTAGCGAATTAGAAGACAGGGAGGCAAAACACATCCAAACTGACCTGCGATTGGAGAAAAAAATTAAAAGACAGGAGGAGAGCCTAAGGGAGCTTTGGGACAACCTGAAACAAAGCAACATATGGATAATAGCAGTGCCAGAACAGCAGGAAGAGGAGCAAGGGTTAGAAAATCTATTTGAAGAAATAATGTCAAAAAACTTCCCTGATGTGGGGAAGAAAAAAGTCACACGAGCACAGAGTCCCAAACAAGATGAACCCGAAAAGACCCACACCAAGACACATCATAATTACGATGGCAAATGTTCAGTACAAAGAGAGAATCTTAAAGGCTGCAAGAGAGAGACAGAAAGTTACATACAAGAAATCTCCCATTAGATTATCAAATGATTTCTCAACAGAAACACATCAGGCCAGGAAGGAATGGAAGAAAATTTACAAAGTGATGCAAAGCAAGGGACTGAATCCAAGAATACTCTATCCAGCAAGGCTAGCACTCAAAATTGAAGGGGAAATAAGGAGCTTCACTGACAAAAAAAAAAAAAAAAAAAAGCGCTAAGGGAGTTTATTGCTACCAAGCCAGCAGTGCAAGAAATGCTAAAAGACTGGTGTAAAAAGAAGAAATGAAAATCTAAGAAAGAACACAGGCACAAAAAATAAAAATGGCTACAAACAAGTACCTTTGAATAATAACTTTAAATGTAAACAGACTAAATATTCCATTTAAAAGACATCAAGTGAGGGGGAGAAAATGGCGGAGGCTTAGACGGACGTGTTGGTGCTTTGTCCCGGACCAGATGGGGGCGAGCAGCTGAAACGGGTAACAATCAGCCCGATCAAGCTGGGGAGGTTCAGCTGAGAGACAGTCTGCAGCCAGGAAAGACAGAAAACTCCTAAAAAATGCGGATGGTTGGAGATTGAGGCTGAAACCTCCTCTGGGCGCCAGCGCAGCGGCGGGACCGCGCCATCTCAGGCAGCGTTCACCGGCATCCAGAGATCGGCTACTAAGCCCGGCGGCTACTGACCCGGAGGCAGCGATTCGCAAACAGCGGACTGCAAGAGCAAGGGGAGACCT
>NW_005881958.1:0-5468 GCF_000147115.1 Myotis lucifugus | reverse complement strand
TTCTTCCCTGGCTCAAATATGCCATTTTTCTTAGTTAAATAATCAGTCTTGGGTTTTATTCTGTACATTTGTAAAGAGATTGTTAGCTCAAAACTCTATCTAAATGTCCAAAATCGGATGATGCGCGCTTTTAGTTCCAAGCCAGTTTTTCTCTTTACACGTGAACAGAAATCCCAGACGCATTTTCTAAATTTTGTAAAACTTTTCTAATTACGAGAAGGAGATTTTAAATTTGAATACTGGGGAGGAGGCGTCCATATAGGATCGCCATGTGCTCCTTTTTCCTTTCCCCTACACATCCTGCTTTGGGGGAAGTTTTAGCAAATGACTTAGATGGCATATTTGTTCCCAAAGTTATGCTTAATAGAAAAAGACTTTTTAAATTTTTTCCTATTTCGCTTTCTAAAGTCATGGCTAGCACCCAAGGTTATCTTAGCCAAAGTTTGGTTGTCATAAGATGTTCTAAAGTAAAGAAGCCTTTTAAATCTTTCTTTTTAACCCTAAATCCTCACACCTTGAGGGACTCCCTGAGTCCTGTAAGAAGCCTTTTGAATCTTTTTAACCCTAAATCCTCATACCTTGAGGGACTCCCTGAGTCCTGTAAGAAACCTTTTAAATCTTTTTTTTTATTTTTTTAACCCTAAATCTTCGCACCTTGAGGGACTCCCTGAGTCCTTTAAGAAAAGAATGCCTATCCAAAATGAATGCGTTCACTTACCAAAGCAACAGGTCTGACTCAAAAAGCGGGTAAGCAGAGCGGCGACCAGGAAAAAAGCAGGCTGACTCACAGGGCGATCCCAGTGGCGCCAAAGGGAGGTACGGCCGGACAAAAGGTGAACGTTCCTGAGGAGGATTGGAGAGCGGAGATCACGTTGGGGCGCCAGTTATGCCCCAACCTGCAGGGCACGCTTCGTGGGTACACCGCACCAAATCCTGCAAAGGAATGAGAGGATAGGAGACGCGAAGAAATGGAGGCAAGACAAAGTTCTGATCAAGCCTCAGTTTTATTCTTTACAGCGAGTGGTATTTATACTGTTTCTAGAGGAGGGGGCGGGCAAAGGAAGTCGTTAAGGATCTAACAGGCTTTGGAATGTCGCAGCTTATCAGCGGAGATGTAGCAGCTTTGTGCTTAGGGTGAGGGTAGGTTATCTTTTAACTCCAGGCTAAATCGCAAGGTTAACTTTTAACTCCAGGCCAAATCGGGAGTTGGCTTGGAGGAGCCAGAAACCTCTTGTTGTAAGCTGGAGATGTATATGTGATTTATAATGGCTCCCAACACTAATTTCTCTTTTCAAAAATATATTTCTATTGATTTCAAAGAGGAAGGGAAAAGGAGAAAGATAGAAACATCAATGATGTGAGAGAATCATTGATCAGCTCCCTCCTGCAAACCCCACATAGGGGACTGAGCTCGAAACCTGGGCATATGTCCTGACCAGGAATCAAACCATGACTTTCTGGTTCGTATGTTGACTCTCAACCACAGAGTCATGCTGGCTGGGTAATTTCTCTCTCTCTCTCTCTCTCTCTCTCTCTCTCTCTCTCCCTCCCTCCTCCTCTCTATTTCTTTAAGTTATATTTGAGCTTAATGCCCTGGTCTAGTATGCTCTTCAAGTTGATTTTTATGCAGGGGCACCAATAGGGAGTTTACAGGTCATATTTATTATTTGTTCCCTAAAGAATATCCCCTGTCTATGGACACTGGCCTCTGTGAAGTCATTCTCATCTGCCCAACTGTGCCTTTCTCAGGAGTCTTGTAGCATTTAGTGTTTGCCCTTCAGCAATGACACGTGTATATCACACTGTAACCTGTCTGTTTGAGCTCACCTGCACCCACAATTGAAGCAGCCCCCCATAACCTGCTCTTCCCCTCAGGTTCCCTCTTCCAGCTTCTGTTCCTCAGAGTTTAATCTTTTACGACTAGTGGCCGAGTTGCTGGTCACAACTGCTAGTTCTGTTTTGGGGTCTTCCTTCCCAGGTCCAGCAGGACTGCATTTGTGCAGGTCTCATTTCCCAACTGGACCTTCGACACCACTCTATGCCTCCTCCTCCAGGCTCAGTGGGCATGTCACAATGAGTGTCGGTAGATGTGCAGTGCTGCAGACAGAGATGTGTAGTGGTATTTTTCCAAGGAGCCAGATGGCTGCTTGCTGAGGCAGTCCCCCCTAGACTTAGAAGACGAGAGGGTGTGCTAACATGGGAGGCTCCAGTGCTGTGGCAGATTGCTCTGTGCTGCATCTGCCAGTCTGTGTTGCTGGGTATAAATACTGTACACTCAGACTGGTTTTTAAAGTTTCTGTCCTGTGGGCCTGTGCATCCTACCATGTGTATAATGATGCGTTGATTTTATAAGCACTGACTCCTTCAGCATAAACACTAACAGCTTGTTGAAAAGAAGGATCCCTGAGAGTAACTTGCTGCCACAAATGTCAGGTGTTTGCAATAACGTTTTGTCTGTTCCATTGGTGCAGGTGGAAGCTCCCAGTCTGGAGGCCACAGTGAGGAAGTTTGATGACGTCTGTAAAAAGGGCAGTGAAGGCAAAGAGTGTGACAACCTGTTCACCATCATTGCCCATTTGTATGACTTCCACCTGGGACAGTCTCTCCTCATATTAGTCATTTTGGAAAAACTTACAAGAAATTTCACAGAGAAAGATAGGAAATGATCCTATTAACACATTTCATACCGCTCAGGAGTTTTCTCATGTTTCGAGCGCCATCTGTTAAGGACCTCTCAGGAGTGTTCTCATTTTTCACGCCCAAGGAAAAAAGAGTGAATCTAGATACTTATGTAAATTTTGTTTGGCCCCTCTTCATAGAGGAAAATGTTTTACGCAGTACCATACATTAAAAAAGTACTAGGAACTTCAATTGTTTAATTGTTTTTGTGAATAAAAATGTTATAATTATTGAAAAACAACACCTAAAGTGCATTATGATGATTTAAATAACGTGCAGTTTGCCCAAAAACATGCAGTCCTTGGCGTATGTCTTAGCAATTTCTATGCGGTACGCAATGTGTTAATGCTGAGAAATGTGGGCTTTTTGTTGAGAAAAGATAATGTTTTGTCACTTTATTTTTTTTTGCCTTTAAAATCTTTTTATTGGTTGATTTTAGAGAGAGGAAAAGAGAAGAGAGAAAGAGAAAGGGAAACATTGATTTTTTTTTGTTCCACTTATTTATGCATTCATTGGTTGATTCTTGTATGTGCCCTTACTGGGAAATCAAACCCACAACCTTGGACAATGCTCTACCCAACTGAGCTACTTGGCCAGGGTCTGATTTGCCTTTTAGATGGTCCCAAGTGTATAATAGAACAACATTTAAACATTCACCTTGTATTTCTACCCTACAAAAAACATTCCAAAGCATTCAGAAGAAATATGGTACAGCTCTGACAGCCCATGCTAGGACACAGAAAGGAGTTCTGCTGTTCAGTTTCTCCCACTTCAATGACGCTGTGCCCGAGTTCCAGCTTCCTCATCTGTCAGGTGGGAATCATAAAAGCCAGCGTTGTCTGCTTAGCCTGAAGTTGTCTTCACCTCAGAGTTATCAGAGCTTCTTTCTCAAGAACTCCTGGGCGACCCCTGCTTCTGATCAACGGTTCTTCCAAGTTATCATTCTCAGTGCACAAGGAAGGACAGTGAAGGGCCTAAGCCAGCGATGGCGAACCTTTTGAGCTTGGCGTGTCAGCATTTTGAAAAACCCTAACTTAACTCTGGTGCCGTGTCACAGATAGAAATTTTTTGATATTTGCAACCATAGTAAAAAAAGACTTATATTTTTGATATTTATTTTATATATTTAAATGCTATTTAACAAAGAAAAATCAACCAAAAAAATGAGTTCGCGTGTCACCTCTGATATGCGTGTCATAGGTTCGCCATCACTGGACTAAGCAGTGCAAAGGGGCTTGATTTGATTGCAGTTTCATAATAAACCAACAGAGGGCGCGGCTGCCTGTATGCTTGGTTGTATCTGTTAATTTTTAGCAGGAAAGCAAGTGACAGGGCAGCCCCGGCCCCAGCCCCAGCCCCCGCTGGATCGGAACACATTTTGGGTGAAGGATCCTACTCTGGGGGAAAACACTGCTAAGCAGAAGTTATAGGATCTTCTGGAATACCATCATATAAAGAATGACTAAATGAACTGGGGGAGTATTTAGAATAAGAGACAAAGAGGAAATGACAGATTCTCCCTCCCCACGACAGCCCCTCCACTGGCCACCACAGCAAGTGTTTTGAAATTGCCTTTGCACGTGACCTCTGTAATCTTGCCTACTCTTAGCCTACACCATCTTCATAAACCCACTCCATTCCAGCTTCCATCCCCATCACCTGGGCCAAATGTCCATGGCCCGCCTCTCTGGCTTTGCCCACTTTTCTAAGTCTTTGTTATCTACTCACCCCTTCTGGCTCAGTCCTGGACCCACTTCCCACTTGCACACTCAGGGTCTAGGTGACAGCATACACATTCCTATAGCTTTAAATGTTAACAATGTGCTGACAATTCCCAGCCTAGTTGTTATATCCAATTGTCAACTTAACATCTGCATTTTAATATCTCAAGGGCTTATTAAAATGAACAATTAATAAGCCCTTCAGATATTAAAATGCACACAACCAAATCCAAACTCTTGATCCAACAGCAGAATCCCTTCAATTTATTTTTCCTCTAGTTTTCTACCTTTTAGTAGATGGCACCTCTAGCTGACTAATTAGAAATGCACTAGTTGTAATATTGAAAATACATGATTGCTGGCTGGTGACTGTACAAATGGAAAGGAAGCTAGGATGCTAACCATAGAGGTGCTGCTCTCTGAGTACCAGCCTGATAGCTCCCTCTCTCACCAGCCACATGTAATCCTTCACCAAGTCCTCTGCAGTCTATCTCCAAAATACATATCAAATCTGTTTAGTTTTCATCTCTATGGTGACCATCATCTGTTTTGTCACTTTAAGTGATCACAGAGAACCAGGCCAAAGCCAGCGGGGCAGGCAGCAAGTTCCAGGACAAGGCAAGGTATGATGGGTCACTCGACCTGCCTCCTAACTACCTAAGTGTTCAGAAGCTGATGGGCACATAGAAATAAGTGGGGTAAATGCTATATTTCATTTCCTAGTAATCTGCTATCTTCTGCTTCTGTGATTTGATTTTTTAATCTTTAAAACTAGAGGCCAGGTGCACAGATTTGGCTCTCCGACATCCCCCGAGGAGTCCCAAATTGCTAGAGGGGGCAGGCCTGGCCAAGGGACCCCACTGGTGCACGATTGGGCCAGGGAGGGATCGTGGGAGGGCTCCAGGGCGTGTCTGTCCCATCTAGCCCAGTCCTGATCAGCTGGACCCCAGCAGCAAGATAACCTACCAGTCACAGCATCTGACCCCTGGTGGTCTGTGTGCATCATAGCATCTGGTCAATTGGTCAACGGTTGGAGAGACAATTAGCTTAATATATATATATTGAGGC
>NW_005881957.1:0-5470 GCF_000147115.1 Myotis lucifugus | reverse complement strand
CCCCCCCCCCCCACTCATGGCCTAACCCCCCCTGTTGTCTGTGTCCATTGGTTAGGCCTAAATGCTTGCATATAAGTCCTTTGGTTGATCTCTTCCCCTTACCCCCACCCTCCCCTACCTTCCCTCTGAGGTTTGATGGTCTGATCTATGCTTCTCTGTGTCTGGGTCTGTTTTTCTTCATCAGTTTATGTTGTTCATTATATTCCAAAAATGAGTGAGATCATGTGATATTTATCTTTCTCTGACTGGCTTATTTCACTTAGCATAATGCTCTCTAGTTCCATCCATGCTGTTGCAAATGGTAAAAGCTCCTTTTTTACCGCAGCGTAGTATTCCATTGTGTAGATGTACCACAGTTTTTTAATCCACTCATCTATCGTTGCGCACTTAGGCTGTTTCCAAGCTTTGTGCATTTTTAAATTGGGTGGTTTGTTTTTGTTGTTGAGTTGTAGTTCTTTATTATGGATATTAATTCATTGTCAGACCTGATTTGCAAATATTGTTTCCCATTCTGTGGGTAATCTGCTATCTTTTTTTCTCACCGGAGGATATTTTTCTATTGATATTTTAGAGAGTGGATGAGAGAGAAAGACAGAGAGAAACATCGATGTGAGAGAAACACATCGATTGGTTGCCTCCTGCATGTGCCCCAACCAGGGCCTTGCCTGGGAGGAGCCTGTGTAACCAAGGTATGTGCCCTTGACCGGAATTGAGCCTTGGGACCCTTTGGTCCACAGGCCGACACTCTATCCACTGAGCCAAACCAGCTAGGGCTTTGCTTTCTTGATAGCATTCTTTGATGCATAAGCTTAAATTTGATGAAGTGCATATAAATTAGGTAAATAGACAACTTTTTTTGTGTGTGTGTGTGCTTTTGGTGTCATCCATGAAGTTGTTGCCAAATCTAGTGCATTAGTCTTTTTCTCTGTTTTCTTGGAGCTTTATAGTTTTAATTTTAGTTTATAAATTCTGATCTTTGATCCAGTTTGAATTTATTTTTGTATATAAGGCAAGGGTCCAGCTTTAATTTTGCACGTGGATATTTCATTTTTCCCAGCACCATTTGTTGGACTGTCCTATTGAAAAGTCTCTAGGCACATTTATAAAACAACAATTGACAGTATATGAAAGGACTTGTTTGGGGGTTTCTATTTTATTCTATGTTTATTCTTATGTCACTACCATAAGTTTTAATTACTATAATATTGTAATAAGTTTAGAAGTCTTGGAAGTGTGAGTCCTCCAGCTTTATTTTTCAGAATTGGCTATTTGAGGCTCTTTGTAATTCCATATTGAATTTGAAGATTGGTTTGTTTTTTTCTGTGAAAAGGGCTGTTGGAATTTTGATAGAGATTGAGTTGAATCTGTAGATTGCTTTGGGTAGTATTGATATTTTAATGATAGCAAATCTTTCTACCTATGAAGTGGGATGGTTTTCTACTTATTTAAGTCTCTAAATTTCTGCAGTGTTTTGTAGCTTTTAGTGTATAACTCTGGCTGTCTTGATTAGATTTATTCCTAATGAGTATTTAATCTTTTAAGTGCTATTGTAAATGGAATTGCTTTCCTAGCTTCCGCTTCAGATTATTGCTGACATGTAGAAATAGAACTGATTTTCAGGTGTTGATCTTGTACTCAGACTTTTTGAATTAATTTTATTAGTTCTAGGAGCTTTTTTGTGAATTGCTTGTGATTTTCTAAGCCAGTTTTTTTTCTGTTAATATATTCTGTTTAGGTTATATATGGTTTATAGCCACTTATGAATTAACTAGAGGCTCAGTGCACGAATTGGTGCACACTGAAAGGAAATTAATTAGAAGGTGGCCAGCAGGGCGGGACTGGGCTAGATGGGCCAGACACGCCCTGGAGCCAACCTCCCTCAGTCACTCCCTAGCCGGCCGCACCTGGGGTGACCAGGGCTCGAAGGGCATCTGCCAGGTGTGGTCCCTTGGCCTGGCCTGTGGGGGTCGGGGCGAAACTGGCAGTCTGACATTCCCCGAGGGGTCCCAGAATGTGAGAGGGCACTCTACAAAGTTGCTGTCGCTCGGCAGCTCCTACGTTGAGCATCTGTCCCCTGGTGGTCAGTGTGTGTCATAGCTAACGGTCAGATGGTTGCTTAGGCCTTTATATATATAGATATTTTACCTTTTTATGTATTTTTTTAGGGTGCATATTTATTTTTCCCTTAACCATTTTTCATACCTGTTTTATTTACTGTATTTGGAAAGGTGTTTTTATTAGTTTCAGGGTTTAGCATTTCTTATTTTTTCTTTAATATTGATTCTATTTTTTTCTCATGTACTCACTTTTTGGTATTATGTTAGTAAAATTTGTTTTTTATCTGACCTTCCTAATTTTCTCTAATGTTTTAGAAATACTTTGTGTTATGTATTATCTGCTTCTTGAAGTTTTATATTTTGTGATCATGAAATTTGAATGTGCATACAGAATTTGGTACTTTAAAAAATGTTAATTCCTAAGACTTTTATGTAACTGAAACAGAATGAATTAGACTAGTGAATCATACTAGTGCCTTATGTATTGTTTCAGCAAGTAAATAACTTTTTAATGATTTCTCCTTTTTAGACCTTACATCGAAGTGGGAGTTTCATTAATTCTCTATTACAGCTGGAGGAACTGGGATTTCGTAGTGGAGCACCCATAATTAAAAAAATAGCTTTTATTGCTTGGAAGAGTTTAATAGATAATTTTGCATTAAATCCAGGTAAGTAATATTTTAAAATTTTGAATATTTATGTTCAAAAAGTATCAAATACCATTTGTGGCACTCTTAGTACATGCCAACACTTAGTTGAGCACTTTACCACGTATCTCATTGGTTACAATAGAACTGAGGTACTAAGTATTTTTACTATTTTGGAGAGATTACGTAATTTATCAAAGGTCACAATAGATAATAGGAAACAATTGTGATTGTTATGGAATAAACATATCACTGACTGAACTTTTTAAAAATATATATATTTTTTTATTGATTTCAGAGAGGAAGGAAGAGGGAGAGAGAGAAACATCAGTGATGAGAGAGAATCATTAACTGGCTGCCTCCTGCACGCCCCCCACTGGGGATCGAGCCTGTAACCTGGGCATGTGCCCTGACTGGAATTGAACCCGGGACCCTCCAGTCCACAGGCCAACACTCTGTCCACTGAGCCAAACCAGAATGGGTGACTGATGAACTTTTTTTTATCTTTTAGGACATTTAGAACTATACCTAATAGTAGATTAATATTAATATACTAGAGGCCCGGTGCACAAAAATTCATGCACTCGGGGTGGGAGGAGGGGATCCCTCAGCTTGGCCTGCGCCCTCTCGTAGTCTGGGAGCCCTCGGGGGATGTCTGACTGATGGATTAGGCCCGCTCCCCACGGACATCCTTGGGAGCGCACTGACCACCAGGGAGCAGCTCCAGCCCTGTCCCCCATTGCCCCCCATTGCTCCTCTGCGGGAGGCAACTGGGGTGTGGGGCCATTGGGGGACAACGACGGCCTACGAGCAGCTGGCTCCACCCCCCTGATCGCCCCTCCGCTGCTGCTGGTCGCCACTGCCCCCTGATTGCCATCCCCTCCCTCTGCCTGCTGTCACCCACTTTGGCTGGCCTGGCGCTGCCCGCTTGCCGGCCCTGCCCCCCACCCACTGGTTGTTCCACTGTTTGGTTGATTTGCATATTAGGCTTTTATTATATAGGACAGGGGTCCTCAAACTATGGCCCGCGGGCCACATGCAAATACAAATATTGTATTTGTTCCCGTTTTGTTTTTTTACTTCAAAATAAGATATGTGCAGTGTGCATAGGAATTTGTTCATAGTTTTTTTTTAAACTATAGTCCGGCCCTCCAACGGTCTGAGGGACAGTGAACTGGCCCCCTGTTTAAAAAGTTTGAGGACCCCTGATATAGGACGTGTTTCCTTTTGATTTACCTTAACCTTAACATCCTATTATCCTAGTGAAGGTGTTTGATATAGATAGATCGATCTAGATATATAGATATAGATTTAGATATATCTAGATATAGATATATAGATATAGATATAGATATAGATATAGATATAGATATAGATATAGATATAGAGAAAGAATGTTTAGCACAAAGGTGGGTCTGTATTAGTACCTACTTAACTGGGTAATTAATCTTGAGTATAATAGATACTGTATATTTCCAGATCTACTAAGTAATGTGGATTTCATCCTATATATATTTTTTCTACCAAAGACCATTAATTCTTTCCTCTTAATGTGTTTTATAAAGTGATTATTTGCATTAACTATCATTACTTTTATTGAAAATGTTGGTAAAAGTGCATTGCCAGGCACCAGTTTTAATTAGAAATGTCACTTTCTTTTTTTGTTGCTTATGAACTATTAGCATGAGATAATATTCACGACTAAATCTGTTGGAATTATAAATGGTTGAATGTTACAACATAAAATAGGAGGGGTGTAAAGAAGATGAAGTAAGTCTAGAGCTAGAGAGTCTCTGACTTGTATTATGGATCTAGGAAGTTATTAACAAATCAGGTGCTTGACTTTCTTTTCTGTCATCTTCAGTATGCCTTAGTTGCAGACTATAGGAAAGAGGGAAGGCAGAGAGCATAAATGAACTTCTCAGCTAAGCTGGCTATCCGTATTGAGCATTCTAGAAATCCACATTCATCACCACTTAAGTATCATTAGGTAGAATGGCTAAACAGGAGACTAGATAAAGAAGTCAAAATTGGGCAGCCATCACTGTTATGAATGAAAGCAGGTCTTATAACTAAAAGAAAATGGATTATTGTATGGCAGTTGGCAATCTCTGCTACAGGGTATTTTTTTTGGAGCTCATAAGTAGAGGATTTGTTCTCATAGTAGTCTGACTTCTTACTTCAAAGTCTTTTTAAAGTCTTTTTGATAAGTTACTTTAGCACAGACTGTCTTTTTATGTATTCCCAGTCAACACTCACACACTATAGACTTCTGATATAAATATTTTGCTTAAAGAATTAGATTTCATTTTTATGCTGAATTTTAATATGTAATTATTATTAATGTAGATGTAGGTTTCCAAAATCTAATGGCAACAACGGTTATAATGCTTGATAAGATAAATTACTAGCAAAATTTAAAAATAACCATTTTTGATAGAATGTAAAAAATGCCTCTATTTTTTTAAAATAACTTTTTATTGGTTTTAGAGGGAGAGGAGAGAGAGATAGAAACATCAGTGATGGGAGATAGTCATTAGTTGTCTGCCTCCTGCACACCCCCTACTGGGGATTGAGCCCCAAACCCTGGCATGTGCCCTGACCGAGAATTGAACTGTGATCTGGTTCATGGGTCGATGTTCAACCACTGAGCCACACCAGCCAGGCAGTAAGCCTCTTATTTTTTACCTGTAAAGTGGAGATGACAAGAATACAAAGCAGCTTGGACAGTTTCTCAATGTTTTGGAATATCGGGCTAGACAGTTC
>NW_005881956.1:0-5471 GCF_000147115.1 Myotis lucifugus | reverse complement strand
GGAAACATCTATGTGAGAGAGAGACATCGATTGGTTGCCTCCTGCATGCACATGACAGGGCTAGGGAACTGCAACCAAGGTATGTGTCCTTGACCAGTATCAAACCCGGGACCCTTCATTCTACAGTCCAACGCTCTATCCACTGAGCCAAACCAGCTAGGGCAGAGAGGTGTTGTTGTTTTTTGAGAGGAGTTAGCACGTGCTACCCAAGGTGTCACCAGTGTGTGGAGACGCTGGAGGGCCTGACACAGCCCAAATGTTATGTAAAGATTGTAGGTGGTCTACACTTGCCTGGGGGTCCCCAGTTTTATTCCCTGGGTGTAAACTTAGGCTCAGTAGTCCTGTTTGCCCTAGGAACCCACCTGAGTGAGAGCTGACCAGCTTGGAGTTGGGGCCCATACACCCTTCTCCCAACCATGGTTCCTGAGTCAGCACTTATGCTATTATAAAGTTTGAGGGGTTAATGTGTCAATGATTTCTTGAGGAGAACATTAACAATTTGACAAATGACAACTGGACATTCCAGGCATCCTTTGGAGAAGTTATTGGTACAGATCACTAGTTTAAAAAGGGACACCAGTGATGGATGTGAACACTTTGGTTAATGGTATCAGTGCCAGCAGCAAGTAACTAAGCAATGAAGTACATCTAAGTGTTCCTCCGTCACTCTAGCCATCAAGGGAATCAGGTAGTGTTTCTATTGTTTAAGCCATTTTAGTCCATTCAGAAGGAATCAAGAACGTTTAGGAGGATCTGCTTAGAAGAAAAATTAATTCAGACTAAATTTTTCAGAATTGGTGCCTTCCCTGAAAACAGTGGTTGAGTATAGTCTATCCAGCCGTGGGCAAACTACGGCCCGTGGGCTGGATCCGGCCCGTTTGAAATGAATAAAACTAAAAAAAAAAAGACCGTACCCTTTTATGTAATGATGTTTACTTTGAATTTATATTAGTTCACACAAACACCCCATCCGTGCTTTTGTTCTGGCCCTCCGGTCCAGTTTAAGAACCCATTGTGGCCCTCGAGTCAAAAAGTTTGCCCACCCCTGGTCTATACTAATAAAAGGATAATATGCTAATTAGACTGGACATCCTTCCGGACGACCAACCAGACGAAGCCACGGTAGCCGGGGGCCGAGGCAGAGGCAGTTAGGGGTGACCAGGTCGGCAGGGGAGAGTAGTTAGGGGCAACCAGGCCAGCAGGGGAGGGCAGTTAGGGGCGACCAGGCCAGCAGGGGAGGGCAGTTAGGGGTGACCAGGCTGGCAGGCAGAGTGGTTAGGGTGATTAGGCAAGCAGGCAGGTGAGTGGTTAGGAGCCAGCAGTTTCGGATTATGAGATCTGCAATGTCCGGTCTAATCATGTAGGGCCCCTGGGAGGGGAGGCCGGCGCAGGAGAACTTTCAGATCCCTCTCTCTCATCTACACAGCACACTCCCCAGCATTTTGAAATTTCAGAAAGCTCTGTTGGATGCTCCCTTTTCAGATCTTCAGGCAGTTCAGGCCCCAGGACTCCTGTGCTGGGCGTGTCTTCCCTTTCACATCAGCAGCTTGTTTTCAAGTCCGCTGCAGGTGGACAGAGGTTGGCTCTTTCTCTCTGTGGTTTAGAATAGAATGACTCCAGACAGGCTGCTTTCTTTAATGCCTCCCACAATGGGAGTTCTTGATACACCAACGTGAAAAGCTACAGGGGACATTTAAAAATTTTTTTTAAAAAGATAAAGCCTTACGTGATAGTATCCAGGAATTTACTGGCTAGAATTACAATTTTAACATGATGGCTCATTTAAAATTTTTTTTTCCTTCTGGTGATGCCATTAACTAAGTGTTTTAAGGAACTTTTTGGTCACTCGCAGAAACAATAAAAAATTCCCCAGGTCATTTGGAAATATGTAGTTTCTTTAAAGAATTTTCCCCCCTTCCATACCAAAGTTTTTGAAATAAAGCCCTCGGGTGGATTTTTATAATTCCAAGGGTTAAAATGTTTTATCCCCGGTTTACCTTTACTTAAAATGGTTCTTAATGGAACATAAATTTTCTAAAATTTTTACATTTAGAAAATAGGACCATAAAACGCATGCGCGATGAGTACAGCAAGTACAGAGCGCAGCAAAAGGGAAGCGTCGTCCCCTGGGGAAGTGATGTGAACCCTGGCACCCGAGGCCCAGGCCCCCGGAGGGACTCCGTGGGCCTGCGGGTGAGTTTGTGCTCAGTCCTCAAAGCACTGAGCAGCCTCTGACAGGCTCCAGGCAGGAGGCCAGCGGTCCTCGGTGAGAGCTCAGAGGGCTGCGTGTGGGAGAGGCCAGTGGTTGGGACTGGGGCGCTCGGCTGGAGCGGTTGTTTGGATCGCGCAGGGAGAGCTGTTGGCCTCTGGCATCAGTGCCAGGATGAAAGAGAGGCAGATGGAGGACCTCTCAGGATTGGTGACACATCTGTAACCTGCCTCTGGCCTCTCCTCTCTAAGGGGCTTCGCTGTCGTCCCTTCTGGCTTCTAGCTGCACACAACTTGCTGCACACAGGCAAGGCTGCTTTTGTGTCTTCCCACCCAGCTCGGGGCCCGAGCCACGCCTGAGTGCCCCTTAGTGTCCATCACACGCTTGAATGTATAGTCGATGCTGGCAAGTACTTGGGTTGTTATACCTGTTTCATGCTTCCTGAGACTTCACTTTCTGTGTGATTTTTTTTTAATTACAGCAGAAGGTTATAGGTGTGTTATTAATATTTTATTAATGAGAAATGTGAGACCCTGAGAAGTCAGCCGCCCTTGTGGGGTTGCCCAGCATGTGCTCGGGGAGAAAGGTCCCTGGTCTGCCTGCTCCGACTCCCCTGGCAGACCGCCCGGATAGCACAGTCTCCTTTGTGCACCAAAGAGAAGCTCCTGTAGAGCTGACGATCATGCCGCCAGCAGGGGGCGAGGGACCACGCCTCCAAGGGTGTCCCTACACCTTATAAAGCCATCGGCGTAGGAAAGAAATGCCATGAAGGTTCCTGACGGCCATGAAATTCCAAACATGGAAATGATTGCTTTGTTATATGAAACATTTGTTCCAGCCAGCATTAAATAATCATAAAATAAACTCCTGACACCAGAATGGAAACCATCGCCGTTAAGCTGGTCTGTTTACTCTGAACGGATCCTGACATGGCTGGGGCTCACACGTTACTGAGGGGGCGGGGGGGGGGGGGCACTCTTCATTGCCTGGAGACACAGGGCTCTGGGTGCTCCTGTCCTGGCCAGACCTGTGCGCCTGGTGGCTCTGCATAAGCCCCATGGGGCTGAGTTGCCAGAAGGCGGCTGAGATGGAAAAACGGGGAGCGTGGTGTCACCTTCACTCTTGTATTCGTTGGGCTGGCTTTCCCTTTGCTTTTCTCTGACTCAGGCTTTACTCTGAAACTCTGGACTACAATATAAGAAAAATAATTCTATTTGGGGAAGGAAACAAGATTGATCTTTTCTGTCTCAGAGTGTGATTTAACCATCTATCTACTGATGGTTTCCCTTTATTGCATTTTCATTTTATTTTATTTTATTATTTTTAATCCTCACCCAAGGATATTTTCCCATTGATTTTTAGAGAGAGTGGAAGAGAGAGGGAAAGACAGAGAGAAATATCGATGTGAGAGAAACACATCGATTGGTTGCTTCCTGCACGAGTCTCGACCAAGGGCCCCAGGCCAGGGAGGGGGCCTGCAACCGAGGTATGTGCCCTTGACCGGAATCAAACCCCAGGGCCCTTTGATCCCACTGGCTGACGCTCTATCTACTGAGCCAAACTGGCTAGCACTGCATTTTCATTTTAAATTTATGACTTGTCTGTAACTCTGTCTTTTCATGGCAACTCTATTTCTACTGCTGGAATGTAAAGTCTTATGGAACTTCTTTGAGGATAACATAAGTTACACTTTTCATAAAGTGGAAAGAAAGTGCTTCAAAAGATCACTTTTATTTTCTCCTCACAGAGGTTACCAACAATTTTTAAATTTAGTTTTCTGTTATACATTCTTATTTCTAAAATGAAAAGGGAGTTAAATAAATGGGTGTCTTGAGTGTTCAAGCATGGAAAATACGCTCTTTGGAATTTTATATGGAAAATAATTGAGTGTGGATCCTGTGGTTTGTGCCTTCAAACATTAGCAGCTACTTTTCAAGGAGCAAAATTCTGTAGCTGTGGCTTGGGGGGGTGGTGGGCCCTACCTCTCGTTGGTGGTGATCTTTTAGCTCCAGGTTGAGAGAACACTAATTAACCTGCTGTAAATCCTGGACTTTTCCTTGTAGGATGATAGATGTCAAATGCTTGGTCCTCTTTCGTAGCCTTTCTGCCTCTGTTTTCCAGAGTTTTACTCTGAAGGCGGTGCCTGCTACAGATCCAAGGCAAGGAGGAGAGAGAAGGTGTAGCCAATGGATTTTTCTGCCTGAACTGATGCAAAGTGAAGGGGAACCATGGTGACACCATGACATAGGTTGTAGGTCATCCTCAGACAGAAACCAGGGATGCATTCTGGGTGGACGGATTGTGTGTGAAGCCAGCCTGTCTGTGTATCTATTTATTATCTGTTCCTATCATATCTATCTTATTTACCTATCTATATCTATCTGTTGTTTACCTATCACCCATCTATATTCATCTATCAATCATCTATTCTTTGCATCAGCCAGTCATCTATTATTTACCTATCTGACTAGAGCTGTCATCTATATCTTATTTATCTTTATTGTTTTAGCACGAAAACCTTATCGGTTGCCTCAGAACAATGAGCAGAGCATAAGCGCCTCCACTAGAAAGTTTGCTTCTAGAATTTGTAGTGAGTTTGTCAGAGAATCTGTTGGCTCTCTGGCTACCAGATGCAAACGTGTTTCGTTTCCAGAGTTAAACAGTACCTGGACTTTTTCCTTGAAAAAGACAATGTGTAGCAAGAGCATGTTTAGCCCTGATGCTCAGGGCATCTGAGTGAACCTGGTCCCTTATCGCAGGGGCTGGATCCTTTTGGATAATACACACCAAGCTGTTGTAATTTATACTTTAACTAGAGGCCCAGTTCATGTACTGGTGAGGTCCCTCAGGTTGGCCTATGGGGATCGGGCCAAAACCGGCTCTCTGACATCCCCGAGGGGTCCTGGATTGCGAGAGGGTGGTTCTCAGGTGACGCACCCCGGAATTGGGCTCCCTTTTCTCTGGTTCCGGGTGTGTCACCCGAGAACCGCAGCTGCCAAGTCACCGCAGCTCCTGCATTGAGTGTCTGCCCCCTGGTGGTCATTGAATGTCATAGCTACTGGTCGAACAGTCAGATGGTCGCTTAGGCTTTTATATATATAAGATAACTAGAGGCCCGGTGCACAAAAATTTGTGCACTCGGGGGGGGGTGTCCCTCAGCCCGGCCTGTGCCCTCTCGCAGTCTGGGACCCTTGGGGGATGACCACCTGCTGGCTTAGGCCTGCTCCCCCAGGGATTGGGCCTAAGCTGGCAATCAGACATC
>NW_005881955.1:0-5471 GCF_000147115.1 Myotis lucifugus | reverse complement strand
GGGCACCCAGGGGCATATTCTAAGCCCATCTCGTTCAGTCCTGAATGGCCGGACCCCAGCAGCAAGCTAACCAACCAGTTGGAGCGTCTGTCGACTGTCTGCCCCCTGGGCATGTCTTAGTGAGCAGTTGAGCGGCCTTAGCATATCATTTGCACTTTGATTGGTTGAACGGCCAACCAGACGACTGGACACTTAGCACATTAGGCTTTTATTATATAAGATTATTGATATTGTTGCTGCTATTATCCATACAGCCTCAGCGCAGGCCTCCTCCTCCTCCCCCTGGAATATAAATCTCCAGTAGTTTCCCCTCCAATCTCTTCCCAGAAACAACCAGCCCCCAAAGGACCTTCTAGCGCTCCAATCTGGCCCTGTCTTCCTTCTGCTCCAGACTTTCCATGGCTCCCGAGTGCCCTGGGCATCAAGGCCGAGCCCCCCAGCCTGGCATGGGAGGCTCATCATGGTTGGGTCTCTGCCCCCTTGTCCGGCCTCATTTTTGGCGGCTGTGGCCCCATGTTGTAGTCACATGCTCAGCCTTTGCCCTGCTGGTCCCTCCGCCCAGAGCGGTATAATGGAGACTCTAATTCTTCCCTGGGCCTCATGCTGTAGGACCTGAACAAGAACCATTCCTCCAGGAAGCTGTCCTTGGTTCCCCCTGACCCTGACCCTGACCCTGACCCTGCCTGTTGACCCACGGCCATATCTGCCTTCCCCAATTACATTGTGAGCTCCTGGACACAAGTTTCGGGTGAGGAAGAAGGAGGACTCATCTCCCACATCCCTGCCCCCAGCCAAGGCCCAGCACACAAGGGGCTTAAAAAGATAGACATTAGCCCTGGCTGGTTTTGCTTAGTGGATAGAACATCGACCTGTGGACTCAAGGGTCCTGGGTTCGATTCCAGTCAAGGGCACATGCCCGGGTTGCGGGCTCCATACCCAGTGGGTGGCGTGCAGGAGGCAGCCGATCAATGATTCTCTGTCATCATTGATGTTTCTATCTCTCTCTCCCTCTCCCTTCCTCTCTGAAAACAATAATAAATATTTTAAAAAAAGAAAGATAGACATTAGACCAAGCCAGAGTAGGGAGGCGAGGGAGAGAGCTGTGGTGGGAGGGGGAGGGCCCGGCTGGGGGAAGGGGTCCACTGCTGGTGGACCAAGGGCACCCCTTTGCTCCCCAGGCCTGTCCTTGGTGGTGGGCTTGGTCCTGTACATCTCCAGCATCAACGACGAGGTCATGAACAGGCCCAGCAGCTCGGAGCAGTACTTCCACTATCGCTACGGGTGGTCTTTTGCCTTCGCCGCTTCCTCCTTCCTGCTCAAAGAGGTGATGTCTCAGGGCCCTCAGGAGAGTTCTGAATGGGGAGGGCTCTTGGGGGCCTGATTCCTGGGTCTGAGGGAGGAGGCTGGGGGGCCTGGACTCCTGGGTCTGAGGGAGGGGGGGCTGGGGGCCTGGACTCCTGGGTCTGAGGGAGGAGGGGCTGGGGGCCTGGGCTCCAGGGTCTGAGGGAGGAGGGGCTGGGGGCCTGGACCCCTGGGTCTGAGGGAGGAGGGGCTGGGGGCCTGGACTCCTGGGTCTGAGGGAGGAGGGTCTGGGGGCCTGGACCCCTGGGTCTGAGGGAGGAGGGTCTGGGGGCCTGGACCCCTGGGTCTGAGGGAGGAGGGTCTGGGGGCCTGGACCCCTGGGTCTGAGGGAGGAGGGGCTGGGTTCTGGACCCCTGGGTCTGAGGGAGGAGGGGCTGGGGGGCTGGGCTCCTGGGTCCTGTGGGGGGAGGAGAAGGGTGGGGACCCAGACTCCCGGGGTCCTGGGGGAGGAGGGGCTGGGGTCCTGGCATCTTGGGTCCTGGGGGTCTGAGCCTGGGCCGGCCGCTGGGACTGACCCCGCCTCGCCGCAGGGGGCTGGCGTGATGTCCGTGTACTTGTTCACCAAGCGCTACGCGGAGGAGGAGATGTACCGCCCGCACCCCGCCTTCTACCGCCCGCGCCTCAGCGACTGCTCCGACTACTCGGGCCAGTTCCTGCAGCCCGAGTCCTGGCGCCGCGGCCGCAGCCCCTCCGACATCTCCAGCGACGTGTCCATCCAGATGACGCAGAACTACCCTCCCGCCATCAAGTACCCGGACCACCTGCACATCTCCACCTCGCCCTGCTGAGCGCCGCTCCGCGGAGCCCCCTCCTCCGCCGCCCCGGAGGCCTCCCCGCGGCGCAGCTCCCGGGCTCCTGGGACTCCGCTGCCCCCGGGAGGAGGCTGCTCTCGCTGTGGCCCCGCCCCCTCACCAGTGACCACGCCCATCACCATAGCCCCGCCCTCTCCTTTCCAGTAGCCCCTCCCCCTTTCCTGGCCGTTCCACGCCGTTGGGCCCGTCACTTCAAATGGTCCCTCCCCCTCCCCAATGACCACGCCCATCACCATGGCCCCGCCTCCTCCTTTCCAGTAGCCCCTCCCCCTTTCCTGGCCGTTCCACGCCATTGGACCCGTCACTTCAAATGACCCCGCCCCCTCTATGACCCGCCCCCTTTCCCAGAAGCCACGCCCCTCTGTTGGCCCCGCCTTCCCAGCCTAGTCCATCCTCCTGGGTTGCACCACGCAGGTGCCCACCTGCCCTGCGCCCGCACCTGCCGCCTTCACAAAGGGGCGCTGGGCTGGAGATGGGGTCCGGCAGCCGCCAGGAATGCCAACCATCCTCTTCTCCCTGCTGCCCCTCGTTGTCTGTCTCCTGGCCCCGTCTCACCCCCTCCCCCCGGATCTTGGGGGGTCCTGGTGTGCAGGGAGGGGCCTCTTAGCTCCGCCCACACGCGGGGTGAGCGGGGTCTGGAGGCGGTGGGTCGGGTTCCTCCCGTCTCCCCCACATTTCTCTGCTCCCCGGGGAGGCCCCCTTCCTCGCGGCCTCCTGGGGGCCCCCTGCCTCTCTGTGGGCGCCGTCTAACTAGTGATCCCGCTTTCTCTGCTGCCCTTCGCTTATCTTCCTTCCTCCTCTAACTCGGTCTCCTTCCTCCTGTCCACCCCTGGGCGCCCCCAGCCCTGCACACCGCGCAGGATGGAGACCTGCGCCCGCCTCTGCCCCCTCGAGGCCCCGTCGGGGGAGGGAGAGACAGTAGCGGGGGTCGACACCCCCCAAACCTCCAAGTCTTCCATTTTTCTGGTACCTACTTACCCCCCCCCCCCAGCCCCCTCCATCAATGAACTTCCCCTCCCCATCTCAGACCCCAAACTCTGGCCTCTTACAAGGGTCCGTCTCTCCCCCCTTGGACAGATTTGGGGGGGGTGTCCCAGGAAATTTCGTCCAACCCCCCTTATTAGGGGAGGAGGGGCGAGGTAGCACCAGTGGTTGTACACGCAGCAGAAAGGCCCCCGGGGTGGGGTGGGGAGCGGGAGGACGGGCTTTTAGGTTGCATCTTAGGAGGGGAGGGACCTTTAACGAGGCTGGGGGGGGGAGGGGGGCTGTGGGGGTGGGGGGCCTGGCTCTGTTATTTACCGTGTATCATATGTAAATACCAAACAGAAACTTCAATAAACTTTATTTCAAACACGTCTCTGCCTGCCCAGAGAGAGGAGCCCCCTAACCCCAGGGTCAGGGAATCAAGGTTAGATTCGCGTTCGTCTAACAGCTTAATCGGTAATCATTACGAACAGCGGGACTTGATAAGACAGGTAGGTCAGCAAAGGTCACGGGTCAGGATCAATAAAAATGAGCTCTTGGGATTGCTCTGCCCACAGACAAGTGTGAGCATTCATTGCACACCTACTATGTGTGAGCCACACACTTTCCTCTCAGGCAGGAGCTCATGAGAGGTTGTGGGAATTATCACGCACACAGACACAGACACACACTGGGCTCAGACCTGTGATCTCACCGTCTACATTGAGGGACTAAAAACAGCCTGAATGTTTGAAAAAACTTGTTCTTGAGATGTGTTTACTAGTAAAAACACAACACAGTGTCAGCCCATCAGTTCTGTGCCTTGGTTTTTTATTGTTATTTTTTATTTTTTTATTGTTATTTTTTATTTTTATTTTTTTTAAATATATTTTATTGATTTTTTACAGAGAGGAAGGGAGAGGGATAGAGAGTTAGAAACATCGATCAGCTGCCTCCTGCACACTCCCTACTGGGGATGTGCCCGCAACCAAGGTACATGCCCTTGACCGGAATCGAACCTGGGACCCTTGAGTCCGCAGGCTGACACTCTATCCACTGAGCCAAACCGGTTAGGGCTATTGTTATTTTTTAAAGTTAAATTATTTTTTTTTGTTTTTGTTTTTTAAATATTTTATTGATTTTTTTACAGAGAGGAAGGAAGGAAGAGTGATAGAGAGTTAGAAACATTGATGAGAGAGAAACAATCAGCTGCCTTCTGCACACTCCCTTCTGGGGATGTGCCCGCAACCCAGGTACATGCCCTTGACCAGAATCGAACCTGGGACCCTGCAGTCCGCAGGCCGATGCTCCATCCACTGAGCCAAACCGGTTAGGGCCTTTGGTTTATCTCTTGTTGTTTTTTAAAGTATTTTTATTGATTTCAGAGAGGAAGGGAGAGAGAGAGAAACATCCATGATGAGAGAGACTCATTGACTGGCTGCCTCCTGCACGCCCCCCACTGGGGATGGAGCCCACAACCCAGGCATGTGCCCTTGACCGCAATCGAACCGGGACCCTTTAGTCCGCAGGCTGACACTCTATCCACTGAGCCACACCAGCTAGGGCAGTTGTTGTTGTTTTTAAATCATCACCCGAGAATATATTTTTATTGATTTTAGAGAAAGAGGAAGGGAGGGAGAAAGAGACAGAGAGAAACATTGATGTGAGAGAGAACCATCGATTGGGTTGCCTCAAACTCGCAACCTGGTCCCGTGCCCTGACCGGAAATTGAACCTGGGACCTTCTGGTGTACAGGACAACACCCCGGGGACTGGGCCACTTTGCTCTGTCTTCGTGTAACTTCCGGGGACCCTCAGGACGTCAGCCACACCCACACTTACCAAGCAGACGTTGGGTGTCAGACACAGACACGTGCTCGGCTCTCTGCACTGATTACGCGATTGGATTCCCCTGGGCACTAGGCATTCCTCCGAGCCCATTTTCCAGATGGAGAAACTGAGACTCGGGCAGGTCCCGCTGGTCAGATGCACAGGAGAATTCACACCCAGGTCTGTCTCACCCCAGGGCCTGCTCTCTGAGCGGCTACATTTTAGGAATTGGATGCAAACTCCTTCTGTGACCTGGAGTAAGACTTTTTCATCGCTGGGGCTTCGGTTTCTCGCTCGGTAACGAAGGAGGGGGATGGGCTAGCAGGACCTTCTGGAACAGGGAGAGTTGGAGGAGGTGGGGTGTAGGTTAGCAGGAAAGAATGAAGGCTCAGCAGGGCCCCACTCCCTGGGGGATCTCTGCTGAGTCATTTCCAGTGGTTTCAGGAATTTGGGGCGGTCAAGGTTTGGGATGGCAAATAGGTTTCCTCGGCCTTGTCGAGATGAA
>NW_005881954.1:0-5471 GCF_000147115.1 Myotis lucifugus | reverse complement strand
CACCTCTCCCCAGCGCCCAGGACATTTCATCCCCCGACAAGGGGACCCTGTCCCTGTTGGCATCACTCCCATCTGCTCTCTTCTGGGTTTGCTGTCCGAGGCGTTCGTGTGCACAGGGTCACACGGGGCCTTGGTGTCTGGCTTCTCCGTGAGCGTCCTGTGCTCAAGGCTCCTCCCAGGGGAGCCTGTGCCTGAGCCCCTCCTTTTCCCGGCCGAGTAACGTTCCAGCGCCGGGCGGGCCCCTGCGGTTTGTCCCGTCAGCCGTGCGTGGACACGGGTTGACCCCCTCGGCTGCTGTGAGGAGAGCTGCCGTGGACACAGGAGCATAGGGATCCGTTCGGGCCTCTGTTCTCAGTCCTTCGGGGTCTTTACCGGGAGTGGGCTTTGCTGGGTCGCAGGTAAGTCCGCGCTGACCTGTCTGAGGAGCCGCGGCCCGTCCTCCCAGCAGCTGCTCCCTCATGTTCCCGCAGCCGCCGCGGGGCCGCTCCCCGCGTCCTCCCAGGACCTGCTGTTTCTGGGTTGGTCGGCTCTGTCCTGGTGGGAGTGACGTGGCCTCTTATTGTGGTCGTGGCCGCGTTGCCATAGTGACTAGTGATACTGAGCATCGTCCCTGGGCTGGCTGGCTTCATGCACTTTTGGTCTTTTTCTCCTGCACCAGATGCAGGCTCTGTGTCTCTAGACTCTAGACCAGCCGTGGGCAAACTACGGCCCGTTTGAAATGAATAAAACTAAAAAAAAAAAAAAAAAGACCGTACCCTTTTATGTAATGATGTTTACTTTGAATTTATATTAGTTCACACAAACACTCCATCCATGCTTTTGTTCCGGCCCTCCGGTCCAGTTTAAGAACCCATTGTGGCCCTCGAGTCAAAAAGTTTGCCCACCCCTGCTCTAGACGCAGAGAACAGACCCAGGTCCGGAGGCAGTGACCTGTTGCTGCGGCTGGGACACAGCCCCCGCCCGCTCACGGCGTGAGGACAGAGCTGGGGCTGGACCTGAGTGCTCACCCGCCCCCCCCCACCCCGCAGGGTGCATCTGGGCCGGGCACAGGCTGCCCAGCTGGCCCTGAGCCCTGAGCGCTGAGCTCACACCTGAGTGGCGTGTCTGCACCTCACGGCCGAGGGGTGCGGTGCGGCCCTGTCCTCGCCGCTGGCCAGCTGCATGCTGGGTGCTGCAGGCCCTCCCGGCACAGCGGTCACGGAGAGTGAACGGTCTGTGAGGTGGTCTGTAGGGAAGAGGCGCTCAGGAGAGGGGCTGCGTTGTCCGTCTCAGCCTCTGCGTCGGCCGCCGGGCCCAGGGGCGGAGGCGGGGCTTTCAGGTGGTCCCTCCAGAAAAGCAGCCTCTGGAGTCGGCGTGTGGGAGCGGGTGTTCCCGTGTGTGCGTGTATGAGAGACGGTGTGTCCTGTGGCCTGGGCCTGGACAGAAGGCGATAGGAGCCATGATACCCGTGGGCTGGTTAATGGCCCCCAAAGAGAGGTTCCCATGCTAATCCCTGGAACTGTGAATACAGGCCAGCGGTCAGGAGGGAGGCTGTGCAGGCAGGAGGGAGGCTGTGCAGGCAGGAGGGAGGCTGTGCAGGCAGGAGGGAGGCGTGTGGGCAGGAGAGAGGCTGTGCAGGCAGGAGGGAGGCTGTGCGGGCAGGAGGGAGGCCAGCGGACAGGAGGGAGGCTGGGTAGTCGGGCGGAAGAACCTGGGCTGATCTCCGCCTGGGAGGGAGGAGGCGGCTTGGCGACCAGCAGGGGGCTCTGCCTGAGCGCCTGGGTGACCGGCTGCCTTTGGCGAGCAGATGGCGGGGCTGGTCCTGAGCTCGGTGGAGGCCTGGCTTGCAGGGGGGAGGCCGTGTGGAGTTGTCGAGCAGCCATTGCACGAGCAAGTCTGGAGCTCGGGACAGGAGGAGCAGGGACCTCTGCATGGACAGACGGGGTTGGAGCCATTCCACCCAGGGGTCTCCTGCAGGCGGAGCGAAGAGGGGCTTCCCCCAGGTTCCAGCAAGGACCGGGAGAGGCGGCCCTGGGGCGGAGCGGTGCTGGGGGATGGGCGTGGGGCTCCAGAATCTGCTTAATCCTCCACCTGTTCCCTCGTGCCCTAAGCGGGGATGACACCGCCTCCCAAGGCTGCCACGGGAGCACAGAGAGCCTGTGGCCGAGGCCACACACAGCTGGGGACGGTGGTAGAAACGGTGGTAAATGACAGTTGCAATAGGTGATGGAGAACGCTGCTGCCGATGGTGGAGATGGTGATGGATGGAGATGGTGATGATGATGATGGTGATGACAGTGATGACTAGAGATGATGATGGTGATGGTGGTGAAAGTGATGGTGATGGTGATAGAGGTGGCGATGTTAGTAATGGGTGATGGTAATGATGGTGAAAGTGATGGTGATAATGATGGTGGTGGTGGTGATGGTGGTAGAGGTGGCAATGATAATGGGTGATGGTAATGGTGGTGGTGACCCGGTCCCGATGATGGTCATCATGGTGACAGTGATGCTAGAGGTGGTGGTGATGGTGGCGATGATGGTGGTGATGATGATGATGGTGAAACCGATGATAGTGGTGGTGGTGGTGGTGGTGGTAGAGGTGGCTGTCATAGTAATGGGTGATGATGGGTGATAATGGTGAAAATGATAGTGGTGATGGTGGTGCTGGTGGTGGTAGAGGTGGCTGTGATAGTAATGGGTGACAGTGATGGTGATGGTGAAGTGATGATGGTGGTGACAGTGGTGATGATAGTAATGGGTGATGGTGATGATGATGGTGACGGTGATGATGATGGTGGTAGAGGTGGCTGTGATAGTAATGGGTGATGGTGGTGATGATGGTGAAGTGATGATGGTGGGGAAGGTGCTGATGGGACTGGAGATGGTGATGGTGCTGATCCATCTCTAAATGGTGTTTCTCTCTCTCTGCGTTGTCTCCCCACGAGCGGAGGGGCGAGCCAGCGTCCCCTCCCCGGGCTGCCTGCGGGCGGTCAGGAGCCCCCTGACCCCTGGCTTCTGTTCCAGGACATCGACTGGGTGCAGACGGAGAAGCACGTGTTCGAGCAGGCGTCCAGCAACCCCTTCCTGGTCGGCCTGCCCTCCTGCTTCCAGACGACCAGCAGGTAGGAGGCTGGGCCGCTGCTCCCGGTGATAAGTGTGGGGTTGGGCTTGTCTGCTGAGCGTCGTTCTCATTGGCTGCTGTCACCGTGAGTGAACGTCACTCATCCGGACCTCAGTTACTTCATTCCCGTGAGCGCAGAGCCCCCGGCCTTTCCCCCAGACCTGCGCCGGCCCCTCCCCGGGTCGCAGATTCCGCCTCCTTCCTGCCTCAGCTTCCCCCTTCCTCCTGCCTGAACCCGCCACAGCCTCCAGGAGCCGGGTCCCCGGGCTCCCCAGGCTGCCAGCCCCGCGGGGGAGCCGAGCCGGACGTTGGAACACGGCATGAGGGGTGACCTGCTGCTGGCGGTCACCTGTCTGGTGCCTCCCGTGCGGCAGGCCCGGCAGAGCTGGAGCGACTTCCTCCGTCGGCTGTTTCTGGAGTCTTTCCCCGGCTGCGGGCTCCCGGTTACTTTCTGAACGGCTTCCGCACTGTCCGCCGGGCGTGTGGACCCGCCGCTGTGACCGCTCCCCGGGGCCTGCTCTGTCCGCCTCGGCCGGCTGCCCGACCGGAGCTCGCCGGGAAGTGACAGGCGGCCTCCTCTGTCACACTCGGCGCACTGGCTCCCGGCCTCCATTTAGCACCGACCGCAGCCTCCTGGGTGGGGATGGGCCCGGGGAGGGGGCGCCCCAAGCCCACCCCCTCACTGGAGTCCAGAAAAGCACTTGCTGTGGTGCTTGGTGACTCGCACTGCACGCACTTGTAGGCGTGGAGGTCAAAGGGGCCAGTGTCCCAGCCTCGCTCCCTCACCGCCGCCCGAGCACAAAGCCTCCGCGCTCAGGCCCGGGGTCGGCGTCCCGGTGCCTCCCGCGCTCAGGCCCGGCAGAGCTGGAGCGACTCCTCCGTCGGGTGTTTCTGTGGCCTAGGAAGACGGGCCACTCCCCTCACTCCCCTGCTCCCCCAGGCCGGGCCTCACAGCGCTCAGCAGCCACAGCGGCCGCCCCACGTAGCTGGTGTGCACGCACGGCCTCCCTGGGAGGTGGCGGCTCCGGGCTGTGTCCCGGGTACCAGGCCCGTGGGCTGTGATGAGACTCGTCTGGGGCTGAGCTGTGTCGGTGCCGTCTGTCCTGGGAGGGACCGGGCCAGGCAGGGCGTCATCCTTGAGCTGACTGTGTGGTTTAATAGAAGCTGCGCCCACAGAGGCAGTTCCGTGTCAGGAGGCCGGGGTGTCTAAGGCGCAGCCGCGTTCTTGGTACAGAAACGAAGTGAGCGCCTGTCGGCTTTGCTGACTCACAGGTGGGAGGGACGAGGGCGGGTTTGCTAGGAGGGGGAGCGGGTCCCCCCAGACCGACGGCACCGGGTGTCCATCGCGGGTCTGACTTGGGGTTGGGAAGTGGCTGCACGCGGGGAAGATGCCTAGAAACAGCCGGGGAGGGTGCGTCGGGCAGAGCCTACGTCCCCTGCAGACACTCACCATCAGTCCAAGCAGCGGCTCAGGGGCGGGCACCGGCTCCACTTCCTACCCTTCCTCCCCCTGCCCGTGCCACCTCGCCCGGGTGCCCTCCCTGGGCCCAGCTTCCTCTGGGAACGGAGGCCTGCCTCCGGCCCTGGGTACATTCCCGGCATGAGGGGGTCCCGTGGTCACCCGTCTTCACGGCCAGCACTGGTGTCACCACACGTCCCCAGGTGGCTCCAGCCAGCACAGGGGTGTGAGTGCCAAGTAAGCATCGTGCTCTGGGAAACCACATCTCACACCTGCACGTCAGCCACGCCCTCCAGACGCAGCAAATTAAATGAACGACGCAGCTGCCCAGACGGGGAAACTGCTTCCGGTTAAGCTGTTTCAGGAAAATGATCCAGAGATCGTGGCCAGAATCACTGTTTTTAGCAAACCCCACCCCCTGGGCATTAGACTGCGGTCCAGCACCAGCCCAGGCCCCAGACACAGGGCACAGATCCCAGGGCACAGGTCCCAGGCACAGGGCACCACTGAGACCCAGTTGCTGCTGTTTAACCTCCATTCACCTCGTACTCGGGGGTTTTGCTCTTTAAAAACGAGGGCGCCCATCACACCGTGTTGGGGACACTCAGCCCCGCCCACTCTGGTGCCCGAGTGCCCGCCCGGGGAGTTGGCGAGGCCGGGGGCGGGTGGGGTGGGAGTCAGGGTGGGGTCCGGGCCTCGGGTGGGAGAGGTCAGCCACCTGTGGGGGACAGGGGACAGCAGGGAGCCGGTGTGCCAGAGCGAGCCGGCCGGCCAACCCTCAGCAGGCGTGGTGACAGGAGGAGCTGGCGGGGGTGTGGCTGCGAGCAGGCGGAAGGCCGTGACCCGGGCGCAGTCACCCGAGACTGACAGCCGATGCGTCCTCCGTGGGCGCGTGAGTCACCGCACTGC
>NW_005881953.1:0-5472 GCF_000147115.1 Myotis lucifugus | reverse complement strand
ACCAGCAGAGCACTTGCTCCTTTGTTTGCCACTGTGACACGAGTTCAGAATTTTTTGCCGAAGGGCTTTGCTGTTTTCTAAGCAAAGCAGACACATAATGTGACTCTTCTAAAGCTGGGGACCCACTCACTCATCCTGGTTTGCCCAGGAATTTCCTGGTTTTAAGTACTGAAAATCTCATATCCTGGGAAAATCTTCAGTTTCAGGGAAACTGCAATGATCAGCCACTCTATTACACAGGCAAAACAGAAGAAAACAAAACTAGAGCCTAGATTGATTTCACAGGAAGAACTGCAGACCAACACATTGCTTTAATTGTAACATCTAAGTTGACTTTTTAGCTCTAGTTTTTTAAAGTAGTATATGCAATGAGATACTTTAATTGTCCATGTCAAACAGCAAATGGCTTATCTTTTTTTAAAAAACTAGGGTAGCTACCAAGCAAGATAACCTCAAGAAAGTTTTCACCATCTCAGAAATGTGGGGATGAGGCAAGAGGGATTGGGGAGACAGGACAGAGACAAAAAGAGAGGGGGAGAGAGAGATCTTCCCAGCACTTACCTTCATTCTCATGTCCCTGGCATATTTCTCCAGCTCCTTCCTTATGTCAGCCCTCAACATCTTTGAGACATTGAGGACCAGCTGCTTCCACTCAATGGGCTGGAAGCTATGAGGCTCATGGGGGACGTACAGCCCAATCTTGACCTTCTTGACGGTGTGCAGGTATTTCTTGTAGGAGTCTTCAAAGTCAAAGATAAGGTCACTCAGAGTCCGAAAGGTCAGCGGCTTGTCCATCAGCTCAGCCCTCCGGCTCATGCCCAGTGAGCCATAGTGGCCATTGCAATAAATCCCCAGCACGACATGATGAAAGTAGTTTCCTGAGAAGTAGGTTTTAAAGCTGATGGGGAATCGCTCAATGGAAGGCTGTCCATTGGTTAAATATCTTAGATAATTCTGAATCAAGGAAGATAAAGGAGGCCTTGAAAATTCACAGCGCTGGGATTCCCAGCAAGGGAGAGGGGCCATGGGTCCGTCCATCCCTCTGCCTCTGAGCCGGCCGACACCCAACCTTTCCAGACTAATCCTCTTTGAAAGGGTTCACAGATATCTTCGAGTACCTACTATATGGTGCACCAGAACCAAATTAATGTGGGACAAAGAGGGAAAACGGCCATCTTCTTTAGTAATTAAATAAATGCAAAACAAAACAATAACAAGTACTTTCTCCTCTCTTGGGTTTCTACAGAGGATGACAAGCTTTTAAAGGGTTTTATATGCACTCGGAATGACATTCCCAGATGTTAATTCTGGCTGGAGTATGTGGGACATTCCAAGAATCGAAGGTTTCTGCAATGTTCGGGGGAGAGATGACAACCAGAAGCAAGGCAAGGCAATGGACCTGTAAAAGGGACAGACTGGCTGATTAACTGCATCAGT
This sequence comes from Myotis lucifugus, assembly GCF_000147115.1. Taxonomy (NCBI): domain Eukaryota; kingdom Metazoa; phylum Chordata; class Mammalia; order Chiroptera; family Vespertilionidae; genus Myotis; species Myotis lucifugus. Next base: position 4,035 of record NW_005881953.1, on the reverse strand, counting down.
GGTTCTCAACCTTCTGGCCCTTTAAATACAGTTCCTCATGTTGTGACCCAACCATAAAATTATTTTCGTTGCTACTTCATAACTGTAATGTTACTACTGTTATGAATCTGATATGCAGTATGGTCTTAGGCGACCCCTGTGAAAGGGTCGTTCGACCGCCAAAGGGGTCGTGACCCACAGGTTGAGAACTGCTGAACTAGATGGTAAGGACAGAAGGTGTCAGAATGGTCATATGTGCAGTCCGCCTCTCCTCCCGATGGCCCTGTCACAGAAGTGACACAGGCTTGGGGACCACACAGAAAGCCGCCTGCAACCCCTGAACCTCAGGGCTCCCTCAGTCCCCAGCCCACCTGGCACCGCAGCTCAGCTCTCTCCACACATGGGCTCGTTTGGATGGAGTAGCCCAGCCTCTTACTGTTATTACCTCAGTTTGGGCTCAGGAACCATATAAGGTGCAGCTCCAAGTACCTGCCCCACCGACTCCACGTTGTGGAACGATGGACAAGAGGCACCGCATCCTCAAGTCCATCTCGAAGTCTGTTGGACAGCCCAGGCCAGGCCATGGCCACCCGGAGACCCAGCCTTTATGGAGAGGGTTACTGGGATCTCATAAAGTCACTCCTCGGCTGAACATCTTTGGTGACTCCGGAGTGTTCTGCAGGTAAATAACAATCCAGGTGCTTAACGTGGAGGCCTGTGCACGGTAAGGGCTCAGGAGGTGGGGACAGTCCTCCACCCTCTAGGACTTGTCTTCACCATTTCTGGCCCCCACTCCAATTTACTTTCCACACAGTGGCCAGAAGGATCTATTTAAGCCAGAATTTGGAACATGTCACTCTCCTGCTTACGTTTTTAGTGTCTGCCATCCTCTCAGCTCTTCGCAAAGTCCTGCCACAATTTGGTCCCTGCTCATCATTCCTTCGTGTAGTCTAATTTTTCCATCAACCTGGACTAGCACCCTGACCTACAGCAGACCCGTGACATTTTTGAAGGTTGCACCGAGACTATAATAAATGCCCAGATCTGTGCCCGCTGCCCTCAGCACATATATCCTGCACCCCATCACTTCCCCTCCAGAATGCAAAGTCAAATATAACTAAAAAATGTAAAGCCTTTTAAATGACTTACATCACCAAGCTATAAGGCCAAAGTGATCTATGAAACTTTCTGAAACATGCCACTAAACACGCTCTACATCATGTCCCTATTGTGGTCTAACTTGTTTTATGCCTTCACTCACACATCGGCCTTCCAGCATGAGGGATTCAAACCTGGTAGAGAGCTTTGGGGTCTCCTAAGAATCGTGATGACAAGGATGCTGTGGGCTCACACAGCCTGCACCCTTGGAACAGCATCACTGCTACTTGTATCCCCTCCCCATTCCCAGTGTGAGCTTCCCTGACCTTCCTCAGCCCGGGTAAGTATTTCCCCACCCACCCCCAGTAACTCCCAGAGCACTTGCTGTTTACTCATACAGCATTCTGATTATTTGCTGTTTGTATATTGTGAGGGCAGGAGTTGTGTTGGGCATCCTGCTACCTCTCCCTGGCATAGCGCTCCAGGCACAGAGTGCTTGCACACAGTACTTGCACACAGAGTATTTGCACACAGAGTACTTGCTGAAAGTACTTGAGCCTTAGATCAAGAGGATATGTTCCCTTACACTTAAAACTGCATTCAGTGTGTGTGTGGGGGGGGGGAGGGAGGGGACTCATCCAGACACCCTTAAAAAACAGAAGCTGCTAGAACTCAGCCCACAGCCCCGAGGTTAGCCTTGACCTCAATGTGATCACGGAGGGCTATTCTCTCCAAATGACTTCTCCTGCTTTCTCACCACTTCGTCATGTGAGATGAACTGGCAGTCAGGGAGTGAGATCACATCTTTCTGAGGCCTCTTACATAAATTCTTTCTTGCTTTCTGGGGCGAGTTCTCTGGGGCTGGCTTAAGGGCATTCCTCAGTTATTTAAGTCAGTGTAACAAACACTGAGCGAGGGCCTCCTGGCCCAACGGCCTGCTGGGCGGGGCTGTGGGGCCAACGGTGAGAACGCAGCCCTTCTCTGCAAGTCTGATGGAGAGAGAGACTCAAAAGGGACACAATATGGCCAGAATGGTGATTCCTCGAAAAAAACTAGACGTAGCCTTACCCCATGATCCAGCAATTCCACCTCTGGGTCTAGATCCAAAAGAATTAAAAGCAGGGACTAGAACAGATATTGGCACACCCCTGTTCACAGCAGCATTACTCACAATTTTCAAAAGGTGGAAACAACCCAAGTGTCCATGGACAGATGAACTGATAAACAAGTGGGGTATATACTAGTACATACAATGGAATATCATTCAGCCTTGAAAAAGAAGGTAATTCTGACGGGGCTGGGTATAGGTGGGTGAGGGGAGGGGGAAATGGGGAACATCTGTAATAGTGTCAATGATAAATTTTTAAAAAGAAGATAATTCTGACACATGCTATGACATAGATGAATATTATGGACATTATGCTAAGTGAAATGAGCCAGTCACAAAAGGATAGATACTGTATAAATCCATTTTATGAGGCATCTGCAGTAGTCAAATTCAGAGAGACAAAAAGTAGAGTGATGGTTGCCAGGGGCTGGGGAGGAGGGCATGGGAAGTCGGTGTTTAATGGGTGTGCCATTTCAGGTGAGGAGAGGACGTTCTGGAGATGGACGGTGGTGATGGCTACACCAAAATGTGAATGTTCTCAATGCCCCTGAACTGCACACTTAGAAGTAAGGTGGTAGCCCTGGCCGGGTGACTCAGATGGTTGGAGCATCATCCCATACACCAAAAGGTTGAGGGTTCGACTCCCAGTCAGGGCACATAACCCAGGTTGCAGGTTGGATCCCCAGTTGGAGCACGTACTGGAGGCAACTAATTGATGTTTCGCACATCAATGTTTCTTTCACTCCCTCTCTCCATTCCTCTCTCTCTAATATCAATAAATATATCTTCGAGTAAGGATTAAAAAAAATTTTTAAATGAAGTGGTAAGTTTATATTATGAATATTTTACCACAATTTTTAAAACCCCACAGTCACAATAGATGTAAATCATTATGCTGTACATAGTACTATATGTTGATTACATATCAATAAAACTAAAAAAACAAACTCACAATATGAAGTGTGCTGTAAGAGGCAAGCCTGGGGACCTAAGAGAAGAGGCCCCAACATGACTCTCCTGGGACAAGAAGAGTCAGCCACGGGGAGAGCGGACATGGGGAGGGGATGGGAGAGACCACCAGATGGTGCATCTTGTCACAAGTCACTATCTCTAGGACATGTTCCATCGTTACAGCCATCAGTAAAGCCATGGGTCCTGGAGCAGTGGGGAACCAAAGCGGGGGTGGGGGTGGGGCAGGGAGGTGTGGTGAGGGCAGGGGAATAGCCTGAGCTTTGCTGGGGAAGAGGGACCAGCAGGGCCCTGAGCCCCTGGAAAAGGCCCCACCAGCCAGCCTGCTGGGGATGTGCTTGATGTGCCTCTGCTAATGAACCACGTAAATAAACCACAGTGCTTTACTACCACAATTAAGCCCCGCCAGGGTCAGCTAGGGCCCCCAAAGCGCTGCCGTTATTCAAAAAGCCATTTGGAACCAAAGGTCTATCACCCCAGCACGCATGAGAAAGTGTGCCCACGTGCTCGAGCAAGACGGAAACCGTGGCTCTCTGTGAATGAATCCCGAATTCCGGGCTAACGAGACGAGAGACAACAGGAAGGACGCAGGCTTCAAAGAAGAGCCAAGGTTGCCAAGGCCCCAGTTGTTTCCCAGGATCTGTGGCGGGGGCGGGGGGGGGGGGGTGAAGGCCCAGACAGATGACCCAAGTCCTGTCCTTCACTGTGCCCGTGAGCAAAGCAGGCCACAGGGATGCTGACACAGAGCAAAGACAAAGATGCTGTAGCTTTTAGAACTCAGGGCTGTGTTTCTTGTCTGTGCCCAAGGGTCAAATTTCCCTGAGTTCGGCAGTGAGAGCCGAATTACTCCACCCTCCCCACACTTTCCTTAAATGTGACAC
>NW_005881952.1:0-5473 GCF_000147115.1 Myotis lucifugus | reverse complement strand
ACATTACCAACAAATTGGTATACATAGGGAGTTACTGTTCACATAGCAATTTTGGAGCTAAGAAACACAGAAGTCCTTTTTTGTTCCTGCTGGTTCCAGGGTCACAGCCCCTAAAAATACTCCCGAGCTGCTTTAGTACCACTAGATATCCCCATAAAAATGGAAGCCTTGCATTCTGTTATCTTTATGCCCACGTCCATTATTCCTAAATTTAAATCTCACATAAGTGAATCAGAACTCCTGAGAATACATCAGGGTTCAAGTTTAATCCTAGAGGTCTGTGGATGAGCCAGAGATAGACTGAGTCTTACGAAGGCTGCAAATCAGCTTAAATCCAAAGTCTGTCTGGACTGAGCAGAGTGTCTCAACCTTGGCATTATGGACATTTTGGGCCACACAATTCTGTGCTGTGAGAGGTTTTCCTGGGCACTATAGAATGCTTAGCAGCAATCCTGACTTCCATTTACTAGCTGTCACTAGAATCTCCTCCGCTGTAACACCAAAAGTATCCCTACATTTTGCAGTCCTCGGGCAAACTTGCCCCCGCTGAGACACACTGGATTAAGAGAATGAACCTCCACTATATAGATCTAGTAGTGAGAGGAATGAGCTATCTTTTGGGGAAGCCTATATACCTTTAAAATATTAATGAAATGTCCATAATTTAATAGAAAATCACTAGAAATAGCAAAAGATAGAAGTATGTTATCAAAAAATAAGAGAAAAAGAGAGAGATAACTAAAATATAAGCACATGTTATCCTGACTATGAAAGCAAATAAAAATAACATTATAATTACAATAATCAGTATGTTCCAAATAATAGAAGAAAAAAAATATAGTAGATAGGTTAAAAAAGAATTTGAACAGAGAGTTGGAATCCATAGAAAGAATTCAATGAAAATTCTAGAGCAGAAAAAAATCTAAATTCATTAGATGAGTTTAAAATTAGATTAAACACAGGAGACCACTAAAGAATGAACTGGAACTTAAGTCAATAGAAAATGATAAAATTGAAATGGAAAAATGGAAAATACAGAAAAGGACATTAGAGATATGTGAGATAGATTGAAAATGTCTTATAGATATACAATTGAAGTCCAAGTAGTCTAGGGAAAAGAGGGAATGGGAGAAATGCAATATTTGAAAAGATAATCACAAAGAACATTTACAAATTGATAAAAGACATAAATCCATTGGTTGATCCCTTCCCCCCTCCAACCTCCCCTGCCTTCCCTCTGAGGTTTGACAGTCTGTTCTATGTATCTGTGTCTGGGTCTATTTTTGTTCATCAGTTTATGTTGATCATTAGATTCCACATATGAGTGAGATCATGTGATATTTATCTTTCTCTGACTGGCTTAAATGCATAACCCAAGGTCACAGACAGTGGGTGGTGAAGGCTTCGGGTGAGAGGGGGGTGGGAGAGGGGAATGGGGGAAAAAGGAACATATGTAATACTTTCAACAATAAAGATTTATTTTTAAAAAAAGACATAAATCCACATATACAAACACTCTGTGTACCACAAGCAGAATAAAGAACAATAAAAGACACAAACACATCAATGTAAGAAAGATAGAGGAAAATCTCTGCTCTAATTAGCATATTACCCTTTTATTAGATTGTTTTAAGTTCTCTTTATACTTCATTTTATATACAGCAGACTTCCCACCTCTGGCTCCTTGAATAACATAATTTATTCAAGGTCATTTTATTATAACACTAGAGGCCCAGAGCATGAAATCATGCGTGGGTAAGGTCCCTAGGCCTAGCCTGCAATCAGTGCCATCTTCCGCCCACTCGCCAGTCCCCAGTCCTGCCCCACCACCACCCACCCCAGTTCCCCATGGTTCCCCGTTTGCCCGATCAGAGTCTGCAGGCTGGGGGGCGGGAGGGCAGAGGGACCGAGAGGTGGTCAAAGCACCTCATAGCAACTAGTCAAGCAGTCATTCTGCTTGTATATTAATAGAGGCTCGGTGCACGAAATTCATGCACGGGGGGTGTCCCCCAGCCTGGCCTGCACCCTCTCCAATCTGGGACCCCTCAGGGGATGTCTGACTGTGGGGATCGGGCCTAAACTGACAGTCGGACATCCCTCTCACAATCCAGAACCGCTGGCTCCTAACCTCTCACCTGCCTGCCTGCCTGATCACCCTTTACCACTCTTCCTTCCTGCCTGATTGCTCCTAACCTCTCTGCCTGCTGGCCTGATTGCTCCTAACTGCTCTCCCCTGCCGGCCTGATTGCTCCTTGTGCTGCGGCAGCACAGCTAGGTTCAGTGAGCTTGAGAGGAGGTGGTGAAGGATTAAAAAAAGACAGAGAAGAGAAGAAAGCTGGGGCTGGGTGGGATGCTGCTCTCTCTGATGGAGATGCAGTGCCACAGCCTGCAAGCCTAGTCTTTATTTTATAGCCAGATTCCATGAGGCAAAGTAAGGTCGTGGTTACAACCTTCTTGTGGGTTTCAAATCTACTCAATTACATGCACCTGATCAAGCTTTTTTACTTGGTACACCTCCTGCAGCTTATATCTCTTAGCCACATGGGACCACAGGTTCAAACCATAACCTGCCCAAACACTATAGCTGCTCTCCACAGCCCCAAACTATTCTTTCCTGCCAGCCTGATCGCCCCTAACCGCCTCTGCCTCGGCCCCCGCCACCATGACTTTGTCCGGAAGGACGTCTGGAAGGATGTCAGAAGATGTCTGATCTAATTAGAATATTGCCCTTTTATTAGTATAGATTGTCAGTAAAAAATAGATACTGGGCCCAATCCACTATCTGTTCTATTCTATTCTCCTCACATCCACATGGGTTTTCTCTGGGTACTCCAGTTTCCTCCGCACATCCTTATAAGTGAGTATGGGTGTGGGTGTGCCCTCTGAGTGAACCCTTTTACATTGAAGTGTAGTTTATGGTCCAGAAGTGGTCTAGCTTAGCAAATGTTTCATGTGTACTTGAGAATAATGTATATTCTACTGTTGTTAGATAAAGTGGTTTATAAATGTTAATCAGATCAAATTGACTGATTCTTTTGTTGAGTTCAATGATGTCCTTACAAATTTTCTGCCTGCTGAAAACAAAGTGTTGAAGTCTCCAACTATACTAATGACTTGGTCTATTTCTCTTTGGAGTTATATCAGTTTTGACTCATATATATTTTCAGGCTCTATTGTTAGGTGCATATACATTAAGGAATGTTGTCTTCTTGGAGAATGAATATCTTCTCTCAGTTTTTCTCTATCCTTAACTTTTGAGGGATAATTTTACACAACATAAAAATCTAGGTGGATTTTTTTAACACTAAATATTTTACTCTACTTTCTTTCTAGTACATGGTTTATGACAAGAAATCTGATGTAATTCTTATCCTTGTTCCTCTATAAGTAATATGATTTATTTCTCTCTAGAGTCTATCAAGACTTATTTTCTCTTTTCTTTAGTTTTATCTTGAATATAATATGTTCTGGTGTAGATTTTTGTTATCCTGGTTGGTGTTCTTAGAGCTTTCTGGAATTGTGATTTATTCTGAAGTTCCACTTGTTTTACATCTGTTTGTACTTGAAGATCTAGGTCTCAACTGTTAAGAGGCTTCTCTGAGTTGCAAATCCAAACTATTCCCTCTATAAATCTCTCACACATTATATACATTTTCTTCCACAAATGTTATTTATAGCTTTCAATTATTTATTTATGTATATAAATATTTGTTTGATATAGGGTCAAATTTTAAGTTCTGGTCAACCTAGTTGGTTTAGTCAAACTACTATTCCATTAGTAGACCATCGTTGTGTACATTGTAGGTAAATCACGTAAACATTTTCTCTACTCAGTGACCTAAAAATGTACATTCATATTGGTTTTTCCTTCTTCCCTCACTCATCTCCCTTGCTCTCTCTCTCTCCTACTTCCAGAGATCCCCTTCTCACATAAACTGACTACACATAATTCTTTAACTCACGCTCCTCTTTGGGACAGGAAACGTAAATAAGACAGGAGCCAGAGGTGGGAAGTCCAAGGTGAAGTGCTGGTGAGAGACAAAACAATGTTTTAACATGCCTGAGAGAGACATGAGGGACCTATAGAAGCAACCACATTGGGCCCTTGGCCATGTAGCAGAGTCAAAGGCCGTCACTGTTCTGGATACTCCAGCTAGAAACAAGGCAAAAGTGTGTATCTGGTGTGATGTATAAACTAAATCTAGTATAATATTATCACCATTTAACAGATTACACATTATTTTGTTTGTCTGTGCTATTTTGTTTGGATACTGTCCAGAGAGATAAAAAAATAAATAAAGAAAGAAATCAACATTAAATAATAATACAAAGAATAATTTTATTATTTATTTATTTATTTTTAATGGTAAGCAAGACTTTTTATTCAAGACTATAGCAATAGGGGAATGAAATTGGACTTGGTTCTGAATACAGCAAAGACAGTGGGGATTTATTTATAGGAGCAGGGTGAGGGATGAATGGATGGAAAATTACTAAAAGGAGACATCAAGGGTAGAAAGATTCTTGCTAAGCTGACCTAACAGAATTTTTTCTTGCTGTGCATTGGTTTAATATTATTTCAAATCCACTTGTTTATGACTTCAATGAAACTGTTTTAAACTGCTTGTTTATGACAGAGACAAAAAATGTTGCTTTGATATAAAAATGAAGTTGTGTCAGAATGACATCATTCTATATCTGTTGTCAATGACAAGCAGGCAGCAGCCCAGCTGCTGAGGAGCCCTGTTGGGGGCTTACTAATAAGGATCATATGGAGAAGCAACTATGGCAAGGGGACATTTAGACTATAAATGATGAGAGATCATGAAGACTATTTGAAAGTTTCAGTTTGGGTAAGGTGATTCTTCACTAACCTAAAAGCTCTCTAAATGATACTGTTAAAATAACATGGTTATTACTTAACAGGAAAGGAGTAAAGGGGAGACTAGATAATATAGGCATGCCATTTATACAGCTTTGCCAGGAAGCTGCAGTTAATATTCTCCAAGTCTTTTCCCTGGAGATCCCTGGGGGAAGAGACTGGACAGTAGAAACATGCCCAGTAAGATCTGGGTGATGTGGAAAGGTGCTTACCTATCAGTCACACCTGGGAGTGAGTCAGTGGCCAGAATATGCGTGGACACTGCAAGGGCATGAAACCTGAATATTTAAACTGCTGGACAGAGAAGTGCACTCTCTTGGCTCTTGGCTCGCTAGCTCCCTTGGGACTCCTGTAGCAGGGGGCACAGTTCCCTGCATTTGCCCATGTAGCTTGCGGCCATCGTTTTACATACTAAAATACATGAGGCTCAGAGTTTATAACTTGATTGAGTTCCCATAGTTCATCAGTGATAGACCCAAGTCTCCGACTATAGCTGCCTCGCTTCAAAGCCTGGGCTTTTTGGGTTCACATCACTCACTATCCTCTTTCATGCACTGTGCTGATAAGGTTCCCACTATTAGAAATTACATT
>NW_005881951.1:0-5473 GCF_000147115.1 Myotis lucifugus | reverse complement strand
AATATTTATGTGGTTTTGGAGTTTTCTATCCAAAGTAGGATAACAGAGGAAATAGGGAGAGAGGATGGAGAGTACTGGGCTATAGGAAGGCAAGTATCTCAATGTAAAAAATTAGAACTGTTTTCATCAGCACAGGCCAAGAGGAACCAAGAGGGAGGGAAATACACAAGCAGGAAGGAGGGGAAAGTATAAAAATGAACAAGGAGAACATGAAAGAGCTCATGAGGACAAAAAGAGTAGTTTGGACTGGATTATTGGAGGGAACCAAAGATTTTAAATGAAAGCAGGAAGAGCATAGGGTGAAATCAGCTTGGACTAGAGCAAAATAATGTGGATCTCAGCAAATGCTTACATGGATAGAATAGGAAAGTAAGGCTGGAGTAGGGTACCACTAGCCAAAGGAGTGTATCAAAACAATCCTATTCAGTTGCCTTTGTTTTTTTATTTTTATTGCCCCTCTGGACACAGATGGCATATGACAGTTTGCAATATAAACATTTAAAAATGTATTTCAGAAATGATGTTTCTTATATACGAGAAACTAAGAAAGGTGATTATCTAGGGCATTGGAAATAACAGAATTTTCAGTGTTTCAATTCATTCTGATTTTTAAACGATGACAATGTTTTGTCTAGTAAAAAAAAAAATTAAGACTTTAAAAGAAAGATATGTCCTAAATGGAATCAGAAAGAATACACCCTTTGTGTGATTAGTGTGTTCAAAATCAAAGATGCTCTTCATCTTTAAAGTTATATTCTTCCCAACACAGAGAGTACACTGATACACAGCCATTGCTTCATTTCAGGTCATATTTACTTAAGGAAAAAAAGAGAGCATCAAAACCCACATTTCTAATTTCACATTTTTCAAAAAAAAATTTTTTAGATTCTCTTGGGGATTCCATCATTAATGTTTTTTTAAATTGAAACCTATTGTTGATGGTTTTAAGACTTTGGGTACGACCCCTTTCCTGGATGTTGAAGATGATGATAATCGAGGTTTTAAGATAAATATAAAAACCTTCATGATACATTTCAACTGTTCTTTTCTCTTTGTTATAAGGTTATATTAATTGAAATATATACATCTAATACACTAAGTATTTATTACTTACTGGGGAGTAGTCAGAGAAACATGAATGAATACAATAATGGAATTCCTTTACATTTACTTTGTTCTCCGCTTTAAACTAGTATTTACTGAAATATTGGTCTGCATATATAGGAGGCACATATACATCAACAGTGATTGCAGTGTGCTGATTGTTATGCAATTTTCACTGATATATCTCCTCTGTCCATACATACTCGCTAAGAACTTACGCAAAATAACCTATTGTGGGTTGTTTCTGGTTAACAGTATCCACTAAAATAGAATGGGCAATATTTACTTTTATGATACTGCATGTATGAAACAAAACTTCATTTTGCAGTAAATTTATTAGGGTCTGATGTTTGCTACGTGCCTCACTTCTTGAGAAACTCACTCTCAGATAGTCATTTTGTGGTAGGATCAGAAATCAGGCATAAAGACAGTAAGAAAGACCCTTTAAGTTTACCAACTGCTTTGAGCTTCTATGAGAACTATAGGAAGAGCATGTGTAGGGCACAGGCAAAATGAGACGCTGAAGATTGTCATGACAACAGATGTACTGTCTTCTCCTGGACAAACAAACATCTGCATCAGAAGCTCTATTGCTCTTATATGTTGGCAGTGTAATGCGCAGAGCTCTGGCAAGGAAGTCGGGATGCTTAGGTTATGGAAGCAGGTACTAAAACTAACATCGGGAGAGAACTGAGCCATAGTTTCTTCACTCATGAAATGAGAATGTTAGAACAGGGATTCTTGAAGGACTCCTGGCTCTAAAATGCTTTAATTCTAGGAAAGAGCATACAAATCAATACTTCCGCAGGTTCAAGGGCGAGATAGGTCAGGGAGTGGTTGCTTCTAGCCTAGAGAACAATGTATGAAGCACACCACTTGGGTCTTGTGTACATTTTTACTCAAGATTTTATATTCTATATAAAAGCCTAAGCGACTGAATGACCAAATGACTGAATGACCAGTTGAACCGGAGCTATGACACACACTGACACCAGGGACAAACGCTCAACGCAGGAGCTACCACCCTGATGGTCAGTGTGCTCCCACAGTGGGAGCATCGCTCAGCTGACCGATGGTCACCAGACACCTGGGCTCATGACTGGAGATAGCAGCTGCAGCGGAAGGAGCCTCTCCCACCTCTGCGGCAGTGCTACCACTACCAAGCTGGAGCTGCTCAGCGCCTGGCCCTGGCTCAGGCTCCTCCCCCCGTCCACCTGCTGCTTCCCGCAATACTACATCCCTCAGGCCAAAACCAGCAGTCCCATATCCCCCCAGGAGTCCCGGATTGGGAGAGGGCACAGGCAGGCTGAGGGACCACACCAGTACATGATATATATTTTTTATTGATTTCAGAGAGGAAGGGGGAGGGAGAGAGAGAGATGGACACATTAACGATGAGAGACAATCATTGATTGGCTGCCTTCTGCAGGCCCCTTACTGGGAAATTGAGACCCCAACGTAGGTTTGTGCCCTTGACTGGAATTGAACCCACACTCGCAAGCCAATGCTCTATCCACTGAACCTAAACAGCTAGGGCTGAAAGCAACAATCTTAAAATAATGATGATTTTCACACACGTTGCTTATCAATCGCTTTGACTTTTTTCATCACCCTCTTGTTCCCTACAGAGAATTCCAAAAATCCACCTTTCCTTGGAATTTCAACCTCCCTGCAACACTCTCTTCCTGTGGAGAGCAATGCAGCAAGTGTCTGCAACTTCTACAGTGTCTCTGCTCCAGCCAACAGTTCACCATGGCTCCTGCCATCAGCCTCTGGCACCTCTTTCCAACCTCTCATGGGTGGTGCCTACTTTTACCAACATTCTAGCACAACCATGTTGTCTGGAGTTCCTGGCCAGAGCCCAATCTCCATTCCAGCTGCTTCCAATCCTAAAGTTTTTGAGTGGGCTCTTACAGGAGACACTGAAAAGAAGTCATCACCACTCAGAAAATTCACTGTGACTGTCATTGACCAGGACACAACTGTCTCCTCTATGTCTCTGGCATCCCAGGGTGATGAAAACTCAGATGCCTATAATATGGCCCCTCAGTATCCATCACTTTCTGTCAACCTTGTTCAGGGGGCACCAATTCAGGGACAGGGCCTGTCACATCCCTACCAGGTGGGAAATCTTGTGTGTGACTACAATCAAGGCACAATGGACCCTCTGCTCTGTGGAGAGGGTGGTCCCTACCTGCAGTCCTATGGCTCTGTGTCTTACACAGAGAGCAGGGCCTCTGCCCCTGACCCAGGGATGGTCATGGTGCTAAAGGAGACTCAGTCCACAAACATGATACCACCAGCCTCCACTTCTGGAATCTGCTACTCTGTGCCTCCTCAACCCATCACAAAGACAGGTTTTCAAGGTGAGTACAAACAGAAACAAGGAAGGGGAATAAGGTCAGCATTCAAAACTGGGGTCAGTCTGCAGCTGGGAAGTGGTGAGTCCTCAGACAGGTAGAATGTAAGTCCTGTGACTTTAACCACTACCACCCTCAGTCAATGCCCTCCATTGTCAGACTCCTTATGAGGACACCTGACAGAGGTGGGAAGGTGGGAAACTAACAGCCATGGATGCTACATGTAGGAGAACTCCAAGAGCATACCAAGGGACACCACACTTTCCACTGTCCTACCTAATGAGTCCTCCTGTACCACAATACTGCAATAAACTCCCTTGATTTATTGTTTTAGTCTCCTTCTAAGGCCTTTCAGGACATTATTGTGATAGTGTCCATTTAACTTTCCATCACTTCCTTAGTGGACACCTGGATTTAGGATCATGTGTTCCAACATCTTGTCCAAAGCAAACAGGCTATTATCTCCCCTTGCTTATAGGCTTCATCAGGAAGAGCTCTATTCCCTGTCTTAGTCCTTGGTGTGAAGTGTTTTTATTCACTCAGGAAAGTAGAGAGAATTACAAGGGTTCCAGATGAGAATGGGAAACATTTTTTAAAAATCACTTTTTTTTTATGTGACCTATAACAACCCTGTGAAATGCAAAGAAAATCCAGGGACTGACCGACTTCCCCTTGATTCCATTGTAGTGATGGAGACTTCCCTGGGGATGGAGACTTCCTTGGCATTGCAACTTCCAGGCCAAATATTTTATTTACCACCTACTCCAGAATTCCCCGAGGCCTGCAGTAACAGACATTCCCAGGTACTTGAGAGTTATCCACCACCTCAGAGTGGGGACATTTCAATGGCACCCATAGTCCAGAATCCCATTGACCTCCTGGCACTGCCTCCAGCTCCAAGCCAGGAACAGAAAGAGAATAAGAATGTGGAGAATATTAAAACCAAGCTTTCCAAGCACGGGAATGGGTACCAGATCCCAACAGAAAACGAAGCTTCTCCACTGCTCCCTTTAGAAGTGCCTGACATTCCACAGGTGCTGGCCTGCATTGGTCCCCTCGGCCAAGAGGAGCAGCCTGGTTGTGACAACTCTGGTTTGGGAAAGAATAGCCTGAGTCTTAAGGACCAAGGGACACTTGAAAATGGGACTGAATCTAATGACAGTTTTGCAGACATCGACACACTGGTGAAGGGTATTCACCTTCCACGGGTCTTAAGTTCCTTGGATGACCTTGATCAGGCCCAAGGACCCAAGGTGATCAAAACCAAAGACACCAGGGGCCTCAAGTTGCACGAAGTGCAGAAAAAGTCAAGTGTCAGAAAGACTCGCTCTGATCAAGGCAGCAAGATCAAACATAAAGCCTCTGAGCCTATCAGTGATGCTCCCAAGACCAAGATCAAGCCCGAGAGCCCAGATTGTGTGTTTGTGGAAGAAGTGGTTCCTTGCAATGCTGCAGCTGGTGGCAGGGCTCCTTCGAACATGGCCAAGCATTCTAACAGCAAACCTCAGAAAGCTGCAGCCAGCAGGACCAGCAATACTAAGAGCCATGGGCAGGAAAACACCAAAAGAAACCAAGAAAATTACTCCAAGAGAGCTGAGGAGAGGAAGCAGTCAGGGAACAGAGTCAAGGCAGAGGAGAAGCCAGCCATTCCCAAGATGAAGAGGAAGAAAAGTCATCCTGAGCTGCCACAAGAGGCCATCAAAAAGCCTCGCAGCGGCCTCGCTGTGCACCTGCTGGAGTCTGTGCAGGTTTTCTATGCGCTGGGCAACAAGAGGGATGAGAAAGCTGACCTGTTTTCCTCGCGGGCCCTGGGAAACTCAAGCAACCCTAAAGGCCCCCAGCCACGCCCAGCTACCAAACCATGGCTGGTTATGCCCCGGTGAGGCAAAGGTCCTGGTGAAACTCAAGTCAACCACAAACCACACGAAGTGCTGACAAGGTCTCACTCATCCAGGACAGCTGCTTCTCCGCAGTCAGTGTGCATGTTTCACATGACAGCTCAGTCGACT
>NW_005881950.1:0-5473 GCF_000147115.1 Myotis lucifugus | reverse complement strand
TAGTTTAACCGTGATGATTCATGTATCTATTTCTAAGAAAACTGCCACGTGTTGGTAAAACTCTTAAAATACACATTGACAGTACATGGAAATGATTAGGAACCTTTAGGAAACACTTGAAATATTAGTAAATAGACCCATACTATCCTTATGGCCGTGTACAATTACCGAGATTAGAGGTAGAAAGCTGTGAATTGACGAGAATACTTATAATGTTTACAATTCCGGCTCAATGTCTTGGTTTTTTCCCAAAGAGTGTTCTTTCACACCTTAAGAGATACTACTTAGAGAGCTCAGGTGTTGTGTGAAAAACATTTAAATAAAGAGAATACTCTTTCTATTTACATTGAGGCTGAATTGGCAGGAGTTTTTGAATGAAACAGTTTAAACCCTGAAGATTCATATATATATCTCTAAGAAAACTGTCTCTTTTTGGAAAAACTCTTAAAATACACAATGTTCGTACATGGAAATAATTAGGAATATTTAAAAACTCTTGAAATACAAGTAAATAGTGCCATGATATCTTTATGGCCGTGGTCAAACGGCGAGATTAGAGGTATAATGCTGTGAAATGACGAGAATACTGGTAAAGTTTAAAATTCTGGCTAATTGACATGTCGTTTTCTTGAAGAAATTGCTTTCACATATTAAGAACAGCCGTTGATAAAGCTCAGAATTTGTGTATAAAGCCTGAAAACGAAGAGAATACTGTTCATATTTACAATGGAGGCTGTAATGGCTGGCGTTTTTTGAAATGAAATAGTTTAAACCGTGATGATTCACGTATCTATTTCTAAGAAAACTGCCACGTGTTGGTAAAACTCTTAAAATACACATTGACAGTACATGGAAATGATTAGGAACCTTTAGGAAACACTTGAAATATTAGTAAATAGACCCATACTATCCTTATGGCCGTGTACAATTACCGAGATTAGAGGTAGAAAGCTGTGAATTGACGAGAATACTGATAATGTTTAAAATTCCGGCGCAAAGTCTTGGTTTTTTCCCGAAGAGTGTTCTTTCACACCTTAAGAGATACTATTTAGAGAGCTCAGGTGTTGTGTGAAAAACATTTAAATAAAGAGAATACTCTTTCTATTTACATTGAGGCTGAATTGGCAGGAGTTTTTGAATGAAACAGTTTAAACCCTGAAGATTCATATATATATCTCTAAGAAAACTCTCTCATTTTGGTAAAACTCTTAAAATACACAATGTTAGTACATGGAAATGATTAGGAATATTTAAAAACTCTTGAAATACAAGTGAATAGTGCCATGCTATCTTTATGGCCATGGTCAAACAGCGAGATTAGAGGTATATGCTGTGAAATGACGAGAATACTGGTAAAGTTTAAAATTCTGGCTAATTGACTTATCGTTTTCTGAAGAAAATGCTTTCACATATTAAGAACAGCCGGTTATAAAGCTCAGAATTTGTGTATAAAGCCTGAAAACGAAGAGAATACTGTTCATATTTACAATTGAGCTTGAATAGGCAGGAGTTTTTTAATGAAACAGTTTAAACCGTGATGATTCATGTATATATTTCTAAGAAAACTGCCTTATTTTGGTAAAACTCTTAAAATAAACAATGACAGTTCATGGAAATGATTAAGAACCTGTAGGAAACACTAGAAATATCAGTAAATAGACGCATACTATCCTTAAGGCCGTGTTCAATGACCGAGATTAGAGGTAGAAAGCTGTGAATTGACGAGAATACTGATAATGTTTACAATTCCGGCTCAATTTCTTGGTTTTTTCCCGAAGAGATTTCTTTCAAACATTAAGAGTTACTACTTAGAGAGCTCAGGTTTTGTGTAAAAAGCTTTGAAATAAAGAGAATACAGTTTCTATTTACAATTGAGGCTGAATTGGCAGGATTTTTTTGAATGAATCAGTTTAAACCCTGAAGATTCATGTATATAACTGTAGGAAAACTGTCTATTTATGGTAAAACGTTTAAATACACAGTAATAGTCCTGCGAAATGATTAGAAATGTGTAAAAAACACTTGAAATACTAGTAAATAGAGCCATACTATCATTGTGGCCGTGTTCAATCACCGAGATTAGAGGTGTAAAGCTGTGTAATGACCAGAATACTGTTAATGTTTACAATTCCGGCGAATTTACTTGGCGTTTTTCTGAAGAGAGTTCTTTCAAACATTAAAAATTGCAGTATATAGAGCTCAGAATTTGTATATAAAGCCTTTAAATGAAGAGAATGCTGTCCCTATTTACAATTGAGGTTGAATAGGCAGGAGTTTTTTGTATGAAACAGTTTAAACCGTGATGATTCACGTATATATTTGTAAGAAAACTGCCGCATGTTGGTAAAACTCTTAAAATACACTTTGACAGTACATGGAAATGATTAGGAACCTGTAGGAAACACTTGAAATATAAGTAAATAGACCATACTATCCTTATGGCCGTGTACAATTACCGAGATTAGAGGTAGAAAGCTGTGAATTGACGAGAATACTTATAATGTTTACAATTCCGGCTCAATGTCTTGGATTTTTTCCCGAAGAGAGTTCATTCAAACATTAAGAGTTACTACTTAGAGAGCTCAGGTTTTGTGTAAAAAGCTTTTCAAAAGAGAATACAGTTTCTATTTACAATTGAGGCTGAATTTTGCGGGATTTTTTTGAATGAATCAGTATAAACCCTGAAGATTCATGGATATAACTGTAGGAAAACTGTCTATTTTTGGTAAAACTTTTAAATACACAGTAATAGTCCTGCGAAATGATTAGAAATGTGTAGGAAACACTTGAAATACTAGTAAATAGAGCCATACTATCGTTGTGGCCGTGTTCAATCACGGAGATTAGAGGTGTACACCTGTGTAAGGACCAGAATACTGTTAATATTTACAATTCCGGCGAATTTACTTGGCGTTTTTCTGAAGAGAGTTCTTTCAAACATTAAAAATTGCAGTATATAGTGCTCAGAATTTGTATATAAAGCCTTTAAAAGAAGAGAATACTGTCCCTATTTACAATTGAGGCTGAATAGGTAGGAGTTTTTTGAATGAAACAGTTTAAACCGTGATGATTCACGTATATATTTCTAAGAAAACTGCCGCATGTTGGTACAACTCTTAAAATACACATTGACAGTACATGGAAATGATTAGGAACCTGTAGGAAACACTTGAAATATAAATAAATAGACACATACTATCCTTATGGCCGTGTACAATTACCGAGATTAGAGGTAGAAAGCTGTGAATTGACGATAATACTTATAATGTTTACAATTCCGGCTCAATGTCTTGGTTTTTTCCCAAAGAGTGTTCTTTCACACCTTAAGAGATACTATTTAGAGAGCTCAGGTGTTGTGTGAAAAGCATTTAAATAAAGAGAATACTCTTTCTATTTACATTGAGGCTGAATTGGCAGGAGTTTTTGAATGAAACAGTTTAAACCCTGAAGATTCATATATATATCTCTAAGAAAACTCTCTCATTTTGGTAAAACTCTTAAAATACACAATGTTAGTACATGGAAATGATTAGGAATATTTAAAAACTCTTGAAATACAAGTAAATAGTGCCATGCTATCTTTATGGCCGTGGTCTAACATCGAGATTAGAGGTATAATGCTGTGAAATGACGAGAATACTGGTAAAGTTTAAAATTCTGGCTAATTGACTTGTCGTTTTCTTGAAGAAAATGCTTTCACATATTAAGAACAGACGTTGATAAAGCTCAGAATTTGTGTAAAAAGCCTGAAAACGAAGAGAATACTGTTCATATTTACAATGGAGGCTGCAATGGCTGGCGTTTTTGGAATGAATCAGTTTAAACCGTGATGATTCACGTATATATTTCTAAGAAAACTGCCGCATGTTGGTAAAACTCTTAAAATACACATTGACAGTACATGGAAATGATTAGGAACCTTTAGGAAACACTTGAAATATTAGTAAATAGACCCATACTATCCTTATGGCCGTGTACAATTACGGAGATTAGAGGTAGAAAGCTCTGAATTGACGAGAATACTTATAATGTTTACAATTCCGGCTCAAAGTCTTGGTTTTTTTCCCGATAAGAGTTCTTTCAAACATTAAGAGTTACTACTTAGAGAGCTCAGGTTTTGTGTAAAAAGCTTTTCAATGAAGAGAATACAGTTCCTATTTACAATTGAGGCTGAATTTGCGGGATTTTTTTGAATGAATCAGTCTAAACCCTGAAGATTCATGGATATAACTGTAGGAAAACTGTCTATTTTTGGTAAAACTTTTAAATACACAGTAATAGTCCTGCGAAATGATTAGAAATGTGTAGGAAACACTTGAAATACTAGTAAATAGAGCCATACTATCGTTGTGGCCGTGTTCAATCACCGAGATTAGAGGTGTAAAGCTGTGTAAGGACCAGAATACTGTTAATGTTTACAATTCCGGCGAATTTACTTGGCGTTTTTCTGAAGAGAGTTCTTTCAAACATTATGTGTTACTACTTAGAGAGCTCAGGTGTTGGGTGAAAAGCATTTAAATAAAGAGAATACTCTTTGTATTTACATTGAGGCTGAATAGGCGGGAGTTTTTTGAATGAAACAGTTTAAACCCTGAAGATTCATATATATATCTCTAAGAAAAGTGTCTCATTTTGGTAAAACTCTTAAAATACACAATGTTAGTACATGGAAATGATTAGGAACATTTAAAAACTCTTGAAATACAAGTAAATAGTGCCATGCTATCTTTATGGCCGTGGTCAAACAGCGAGATTAGAGGTACAATGCTGTGAAATGACGAGAATACTGGTAAAGTTTAAATTTCTGGCTAATTGACTTATCGTTTTCTGAAGAGAATGCTTTCACATATTAAGAACAGCCGTTTATAAAGCTCAGAATTTGTGTATAAAGCCTGAAAACGAAGAGAATACTGTTCATATTTACAATGGAGGCTGTAATTAATGGCGTTATTGGAATGAAACAGTTTAAACCCTGAAGATTCATATATATATCTGTAAGGAAACTGTCTCATTTTGGTAAAACTGTTAAAATACACAATGTTAGTACATGGAAATGATTAGGAACATTTAAAAACTCTTGAAATGCAAGTAAATAGTGCCATGTTATCTTTATGGCCGAGGTCAAAGAGCGAGATTAGAGGTATAGTGCTGTGAATTGACGAGAATACTGATAATGTTTACAATTCCGGCTCAATGTCTTGTTTTTTTCCCGAAGAGTATTCTTTCACACCTTAAGAGATACTATTTAGAAAGCTCAGGTGCTGTGTGAAAAGCATTTAAATAGAGAGAATACTCTTTGTATTTACATTGAGGCTGAATAGGCGGGAGTTTTTTTGAAAGAAACAGTTTAAACCCTGAAGATTCATATATATATCTCTCTAAGAAAACTGTCACATTTTGGTAACACTCTTAAAACACACAATGTTAGTACGTGGAAATGATTAGGCACATTTAAAAACTCTTGAAATACAAG
>NW_005881949.1:0-5474 GCF_000147115.1 Myotis lucifugus | reverse complement strand
GAGTGAACCAGGAGGGAAGGACATTCAGTTTGTAACCCACGGTCTGGAGTCAGATCAGACCAGCTCGTGAGAGCCCACGGTTAAATTCTCTGGAATTTTCCGAGCTTGTTGATGTCACCTTGGAAGCTTGAGACTGGCCCTGGTAGGAGTTTTTACACTGTGAACATTGCCCCCCCGTCCTGTCCCCTCTCGCCCCCCTGTCCCCACTCCTGGCTCCCCTGGAGGCTCTGGGTTCAGGTCTTGGGCTCTCGGGGGAGTTGCTCTTGCTCAAAATCCATTAGCATCGCTCCTGCTCGCCACAGATCAAAGCCAACCCTGCCCCCTGGCTGGCCAGCCCAGCCTCAACCAGTCCCCCAGCTGCACCGTGAACTGCTCCCTTCGTGCCCGCCCGCCAGCCACGCGAGAATAGATGATGCCTGTGGAAGAGGCCCTTGCTGTCCAGCAGTCACACCTTTGCGCATGCTGTTCCCTCCTCCTGAATGCCCTTCCCTCCGCTCCACATCTTACAGTCCTTCCCACCCTGTAAGGTTTATTCATAATAAATGTTCTCGGACTGAATGGCAGGGGGTTGAATAGAGGCCCTGCAACCAGGACTAAGGCTGGGGCCCTGGGAAACGCATCCCCCTGACTCAGGACAGAAAGATACGAAACCGCCCTGCCACCCTCAGCCTGCCGTCTCCGGGGGAACGGGGTGTCCGTGGAGGACGGGCTGGTGGCTGCCCTCAGGGGCAGCAACAACAGGCACCAACTCAAACCACCCCGGTTCCTTGGAGACAAAGCCCCTCCTTCCCTGTTCAGCCTTTTGAACTCCTCTTCATCCTTCAAAGCCCAACCCAGATGCTGCATCTGACAACAGGCCTTGCCCAGATCATCCCTCCCCCCTCCGCCTGGTACATGCTGTGGTGGCCACACCCATGGTACCGGGTAGTGCGTATCCGTCTGTGTGTCCCTTGCCGCACAAGACCACGGCCCGCGAGGCCGGCAGCCCCTTGTTTAAGGCTGAGTCCTCAGCCTGCTGCCCCACAGGCTAAGGAGCTGCTGGTTGAGTTGACCTGAATGGATTCCGTCACTGTTGTGGGCACGTCATCCCCTCTCCCTAGGCCTCAGTTTCCCCTTCTACCTCTCACAGTCTAGGATTCTGTGAAAGTGCACCCCTCCTTCTCCCCACCCCCCACCTGCAGTCTCTAACCTTCAAGCCTCCATCCCTAATCTCCCAACCCTCCAGTGGGCCACACCCCTTCCTCAGCTGCCTTTATCTCTCCCCACCACCCCCCTCCCCGTCACACACACACACACACACACACACACACACACACACACACAGCCGACCACGCGGTCACGCCCCGGATCCCCAAACTCCATTTCTCTGGGTGCACTTTCCTCCCAGACTGTCGGCTCCTCTGAAAGGGCAGAGGCCTTGACCATGCACCCCTGGCCCTGCCCACAAGCTGGGCACACAGTCACCCCCATTAATGCCCATCAAGGGCTGTGAGGGAGCCACGGGGCTTGCAGCTTGCGGGGCCCTGGGGGAGTCCCTGCTCAGACAGGCCCGAGCTGCCTGCCATCACAGCGGCCCCCCAAGCCCCAGGGCTAACAGCCACATCCAGGTCTCTGCCTGCTCATCCCGAGGCTCCCAGGGAGCGTCTGCAGAGGGAGCAGGGCAGACGCTGCCCCTTCCTCCGGGGACACACAGAGGACGCAGGAGCTGTGGGGCCGCGTCCTCCCTCAGCCTCTGCCTTCTCTTCCTTCTCCCGAGCACCCATCTGCCCAGCACACGTGCACAGGACGCCACACGCGGCACACTCACACGGATGCATGAGTGCACACACATGTGCACCCGGAGGACCCTAAGCCCCGCCGCAGTCACCCTGCCTGACATTGGGAGCACAGGGAGGTGTGCCATCGGGTGTGCTGAGCGCAGGGGGACCGTGCGGGATTGTTAGAAGGGCCCTGACCTCCTGCAACTCAACCTCAGCATCTCACACGCACACGGGCCAGAGCCAGGGCCCAGGGACGGGAGGGACAGAGCAAACTGCAGGCGAAGAGGCCGGGGTGGGCCTGCCTGTCCCAGGAGGCTCCGGGGCGCAGGGGGCTCTGGGCGATGCAGACGTAATGGCTTCGAGCCCAGACCCTGGTGCCTCCTCCCCTGGAAGCTGGAGGATCTTTAGCAAAACCTCTCGTGTCTCAGTTTCCCTCCGCAGAACAGCGGCAGGCGGTATGCCCACCTGATACCCACCTGGTAAAGCTGTGCAGACTGAGTGCGTTCCCGGGGCCGCCCTCAGTGTCTGGCCAGCGAAGTGTTCAGCAATCATTGGCGATGCTGCTGTGAGGACAGAGGAGGGAGGTCCAGCCCACCTGCCTCCTTTCCTGAGCTCGGAGTCTGTGCACTCACCCCGTCCTTGGTGCTGGGAAGACACCCGAGGTCCCTGCCCTC
The DNA here is from genome assembly GCF_000147115.1 of Myotis lucifugus. Classification (NCBI taxonomy): domain Eukaryota; kingdom Metazoa; phylum Chordata; class Mammalia; order Chiroptera; family Vespertilionidae; genus Myotis; species Myotis lucifugus. The sequence goes on along the minus strand of NW_005881949.1, from coordinate 3,040 downwards.
CATGCCCTCCCTGCCCTCCCTGCCCTCCTGAAGATGCGGAGGGTGCGAACTGGGAGAGAAGCCCGCGGCCCGCAGCCCTCCATGCGTGCCCACTGCCCATGTGCATCTGTCTCTGGGTTGCCAGGGGAGACAGGCGAGGGACAGTGAGGGACCAAGCCTGATGAGGGAAGATGGGGAGCTTTGAGGCCCCCCAAAGAGGGAGATGTGGCCTCAGAAGAGGGAAGAGTAAGAGGAGAGCGTCCCAGGCGAAGGAAGGAGCAGCCTCAGCAAAGGTGTGGGTGGTAAACCGAGGCCAGGGCGCGCCCACTGCAGATGCCACTGCTCCAGGGCCGTCACCAGGGCAGGGAGCGCCCACTGCAGATGCCACTGCTCCAGGGCCGTCACCAGGGCAGGGAGCACCCACTGCAGACCCACTGCTCTAGGGCCATCACCAGAGAGCGCCCACTGCAGACCCACTGCTCCAGGGCCATCACCGCCAGCGCCAGCGAGGGAAGCTGCTCTCAGCCCCACCCCCTCATCATGCTCAAGGCCCCCCCTCCACACAGGGCGAGGGCCATGCCCCTGCTTCTCACTCTGCACCTTTGCTCATGCAGCCCCGCCCACAGGTGCCCGTGGGCTCACCAACCCTAAGTCCATGAACTTAGCGCGCTTTACTATGGTCACCGGTGCCACTCTGTCCCACCGGATACAGGTGCCCTGAGACCTGCACATGGTGGGAACTCGGTAGAGACTAATGGAATGAAGGAACGAGCGAGTGAATGAATGGGGTGACGGCCTCATCCCCCCCTGCCCCCGGACACTGGTGATTCACCTGATGACTGACACCATCCGCACCCGTGACCACACTGTGCAACCCGCAGGAACTCTGTCTGACACACACCCAGCCAGGCCGTCACCACGTGGACAGCTGCTTTCGCTCCCTGCCTGCCCCCTCCCCATCCACCTCCCACCCACGCACACTTTCCCTCTGCCTGGGGCAGCTGGTGGGAGGGTGGGGGCTGGGGCGGGGCAAGGCCAGAGGGGGCTGGGGGAGGCTGGGAAAGTCCAGGCTGTCTCTCCTGGGGGGCGGGGGGCCGTGTGTGTGTGGGGGGGGCGATAGCAGGGATGAGAGAGGGAGGAGGGTCGTCGGCCGTACAGCTGCGGGCCCCTCCCCAGCAGCCCGCCTGGGTGCAGAAAGGCCTCTTTGTTCTCCGCCTTTAAAGGGTAAGAGAAACACTTATGCATGGCAAATTAGCCCAAAAATGTATTTCTCTAAAACACCCAATTGTCTCACCAGGCCTGCAGCTGCAGGGAAGTTCCAGGGAGCCGGGGAGGGGGCGGCTTTGGGGTGACCCTGGGGGACAGGGAGAGGCGGCGGGGAGAGAGGGGCCATCTCGCCTTCCCGCCTCTGCTCTCAGCATCTGACAGTCACAGGAGGGCACAGCTGGCGAGGGCCCTAGGGTCAGGGAGACCCATGACTCGGTGTTACAGACAAGGAAACTGAGGCCCAGAGAGGTGGTGGGACTGCGGCAGGAAGGGTGCTGCTGGCAGCAGAGAAATGGCTGGTGTCCACTTCCTGGACTCTCCTCGGTGCCCACTGCCTTGTCCCTGCTGGAAGGGGAGGGACCCTGGTCCCCAAGGCCAGCCGAGCCAGCTGCCTGAGACATGACGGTGACAGGAGGTTGGGTGGCTCTGCTCATAGCACCCACTCAGGGGGGGGTCTGAGCCCAGGAGGATGGACAAGGGCACCAACCAGGCCTCACCTGCTCCCCAACCTGGGGCAGCCGAAGGCCAGCCTGCAGCGGGGCTGGGGGAGCAGGCCGGACAGCACCTCCTAGAGTGCAGCCAAGTGCACACGTGGAGAGTCAGGGTGCCCCGTGCCGCTTCCTTTCACATTTGCCAGGAGCCCGCTGTGTGGGCCCGGGAGCACCTCGGGGCTCCCGAAGGTGAATCAGAGGCAGCCCAGTCCCCACGGGGTGCTCGTCCCACAGGAAGACAGATGAGTAAACAAGCAATGACCAGAAAGTTCCCACAGAGAGGTGAGGTCCACACGGAGCAACGCAAACCCAGAGGACAGGATCCTCAGGGGGTGGGGGGAGGCCCTGAAGGGTGAGTCTCAGAGCAGGACGGGGGGCGGGGGACATTCCAGGCAGAGGGAACAGCACAGGACACGACCCGGGCTTCGGAGACCACCTCTTCAACATCGGAATTCAGTCGCTGGTTTAAGAGAATCTTTTGAGCATCGTCAGAGTTCCGGCCCAGGTGGGAGACAGAAGAGAAGGAGCAAGCCTGGTCCTGACCTGGGGGGTCGTGCCAACTTGACGGAGCGAGTTTATGACAGAAACAACACTGAACTGGCCGTACAATGTGCCAAAAGGACGGTGCAGAGTTAGGCCCTGGCACCCTGCCTTCAGGTCCTGGCCCCACCAGCTCCTGTGAGACCATCAGCTCCCCAGGCTCAGTGTGTGCATCTGTACAATGGGCTGACAATATCAGGAGAAGCCAGGGAAAGAGCCAAACCCAGTGGCTGTCACCACATAGGTTCTTGGTAAATGTTCGTTCTGGCCTCCCAGTGAAGTGGAAATGAGAGACATGGGAGAAGGTGGGGCGGGGACTGTGTGTGAGAAAGAGAGTGAGTGTGATTGCATGCATGTGCATGTGCATGTGCCAGAGGAGGTGTTGTGTGTGCAGGCATGCACGAGTGGGTTGAGTTGTGCACGTGTATGAGTGTGTGCTGTGGTTGTGTACATGTGTAGTATGTGTGAGTGTGAATAACTAAGTGAACGTGTGAGCACGTGAGTGTGCGTGCCCGTGTGTCTGCGGGGACGGGGTCACCTGTGACCTGCTTCTTGGGAGAGGTGACTGAGCTACGCCTTGAAATGTCAAATGCACGAAGGGGCCAAGCGGCCTGGAGGATGACCCCTCGAGGTGGCTGGAGGGACCAGGAAGGGGACCAGGCCCCTGGAGACACCAAGGAAGAGGGAGACACCTGCTTCAGCGGGGAAGCCTCATCACCCAGAACTGCTCTGGGTCAAGGTGGCACCAGCAACGGAGCCAGACC
>NW_005881948.1:0-5475 GCF_000147115.1 Myotis lucifugus | reverse complement strand
TTCTAGTTGTAGAATTTACACTCAGCCAGCCTTCCTGTGGTTCTGGATGATGTCCGTTTTGTCTTTTCGTTGTACTTTTGAAGTGGTTGTGCGAGGCGGCAATCTCTGGTGTTTACCTATGCCGCCATCTTGGTTTCTCCCCTTTTTTTGTTTTTATAGGAAAGGTTTATATTGATGGAATTGTCAGTTTTTCTTTTTGTGTCAAGAGCTAACTTTGATGTGTTAAAACTAAGTAAGATGCATTTATTCAATCCAAAGCAGGCATCAAAAAGAAAAACCCCAAATGCTCTCTTGTATCCATTTTAAGAGTAGGATTGGCGCTTTCCGCTATTACCTGAGTCCTGATCTATCACCCCAGGGAGAGCTTGCCAATCCTGCCCTTTCCCGGGGTGGAAAGGCTGCAGTGGGGATAAGATAAGGATCCTTGGGCCTACCTTCTCCCAGGCCTCTACATTTACCTTTCCGGCACCTTTCCTTCCTCAGAAAAGCATGAACATACTTCTTGTATAAAACGTACCGTCTGACTGGGAGTAACCTTAACTCCTGTGCTAGCAAGCATGTGTGTTAAAAGATCAATACGGAGTCTTTTTTCTTTGGACTCAGTATGGCACATCTTCTCAATCTAAGGTCCGTACTATCCACCTTCTTACCCTACTTACCCTCTATAGGGGGGTCTGCAGCTCCCTGGTGGAGTCCTATCCATCCCGAGTGTGTGGGGGTTCTCAATGGGGGGGGGGGCTTACCTAGGGGAATCCTGTTCCAGGGGTTCCCAAAAGTGTGGATGGAGTCGGCAAAGACTATCCACCCTCTTCCTACGGTGGAGTCCTATCCATCCCAAGTGCGGGAGGGATTACCTAGGGGAATGGGGGGCTTACCTAAGGGTCCCTGTTCGGGCACCATATGTTGGGGTCCAGCCCCAGCAGGTCCAGGGGTTCCCAAAGGTGTGGACGGAGTCGGCAAAGAAGGAAGGACATGGCTGCAGCGTTCAGGTGATCATCATAGCGAGGTGCTCTCTGTATTGTCCAGTTACATCTGTGTTTATACCATTTGATCCCATAAGCATGCCTCTATAACCACATCATGGTATGTTTTGGGTAACGTTCTACAGTTCCTTGTTTCTTATCTGACCTTTGCCAAATATCTGGTCTCCATCTAGTTCTGTTGATTTAAATGTCATCTAGGTTAATCTCTGTGTTCCATCACAAGGGCCATTCCAAGGTCACTGCTCTACAGATAGGCTTCAAGGAAGTGACTGAAGGAGTTTTTCCTCCCAGTAAAGGTTATGTTCTCCCGGCCTGGCTGCTTGCCTTCCCTGGGACCGCCCTGTGTGGTGGGTCTCCAGGGGTATAGGCTTTGCTGCTTTCCCTGGTGGGCAGACCCCTGGGGATGTGGGCCCAACCAGTCCCAAATTTATTGCCAACAGTCTTAGTCCAAGTCCTTCATAAGTAGTACATGGTATTTCTGTAACACTAGGGGGGTTCACTGATTTATTCTCTTCCTTAGTCTTGTTACCCCCTAACCTGAGGAAACAACCTTTCTCGGTGAGGTTGTCCTGGTTAAAACACATAGTGCTAAGAGGGGGAGCGAACATATGTCATATACGCCAAGTCCCCACACACAGGAGATGTCCCTCACGGTCTCAGCCCTGTGGCTGGACCACCCGGGGGCCTGGAGGGCAGACCAGAGGTGTGGGGGTGGAGGTGGGGGACCCTAGGGCTGGGCAGAAAGAGCCCCCGCACCCCCAGCTCCCTGGACTGATGTGGAAACATGGCCTGGTGCCGGGGAGACGGGGAGACGTTGGCCTCAGCTGAGTGGGGACAGCAGGGCCATCAGGCCCCTCGTTAAGGACCTAATGACCCTGCAGCCCCAGAGGTGCTGACGGCCAAGGCGGGTTCCTGGGCACCCAGCACACTCTGCTCCGGGCAAATGGTCCGGAACGTGTAGCCTCAGCCCCGGGCCATCTGCCACCCCCTGGGGTGCCAACCGGCCCGGCAGGTGGGGCTATAAAGCAGGCCGGGCCCGGCAGCCCCCAGCCCTCCGCCCTCCGCCCTCCGCCCTCGGCACCCACAGGCTGTCAACAAACCAGTGGGTCAGGGACACTGGGCTTCTGGGTTCGGGCCCCCCTCCTGGGTCGGGGCAGCCCTTCCAGGTACAGGGTTTTGGGCTTTTCCAGGGATGCGGGCTGTTCCCTCAAAGCGCTGGAGGGTGAGCACCGGGTGGGGGGGTCCCCGCCGGGCACGGGCCCCTCACTGGCATCGACCCCACCCGTCCCCAGTCCTCGACGCCCGGCCATGGCCCTGTGGACGCGCCTCCTGCCCCTGCTCGCCCTGCTGGCCCTCTGGGCGCCCGCCCCCGCCCAGGCCTTCAATCACGAGCACCTGTGTGGCGAGGATTTGGTGGATATCATGACCATAATATGTGGAGATCAGGGCTTCAAAAATCCCAAGGCCGCCCGGGAGCTGCCCGACCCGCAGGGTGAGCCACCACCCCTCACCCCTCGGTCACATCCTAAAGGGACCGGCTCCCTGGCCAGCGTCGGCTCCAGGGAAAGAGAGTGGGTGACCCCCGAGGGGGGGCCTGTTTCCTCCCTGACTTCCATCCCCCCTCAGACAAGCACCCGCCTGCTCCCTCTGCCTCGGACTGCAGCTGCCCGGCAGTGTCATCTTGGGGTTCGGTCCTGGCCATGGGGGTGCCCCCCTCTCCTCCCTGAATGCCTGTGGCGCCCAGGAGCGGGGCAGGCTGTGTGAGGTTGCCCTGGGGGCCGAAGGCAAAATGCAGGGGCCACCCCGGGGGCAGGGCCCGCTCTCCCCAGGTCTGCTCGGGGCAGGACCAGCGTGGGGTCCCCGGGCGGCCCTGATGGCAGATCCCCGTCTCTCCTCCTGGGCAGAGGGGGAGGTGGACATGGGCGCAGGTGGCCCAAAGGCCCTCACCGTGGAGGAGCTCCTGCAGAACACTGACATCGTGGAGGTGTGCTGCACCAACATCTGCTCCTTCTATGATATGGAGACCTACTGCAACTAGGCCGCCCTGGGCCTGGCCGCTCCCTGCCCCCCGAGACCCAATAAACCCCTGAACCAGCCTTGCCTGTGTGGTCTGTGCGGTGTGGGCGGGTGGGGGGGGAGCAGGCACAGGGGCCACCGCCTTGGGCATGGCTGCTGTGGGGCACCCCCGAGGTCCCCCTCTTTCTCTTGCACTGGCCCCTCTGAGCCTCCTCCACACTCACCCGGTGCCCTGGGCAGGTGGTACTGCCCCCAGGTGGCCAGCTCCTTCAGCACCCGAGGTCCCTGCCTGGTCCTGGGTGGACTCCCGTCCACGGCCGCTTCAGGAGGGACAGAGAAGGGGGGCCTTGGGAGGCTGGGAACGGGGCTGGCAGGGAGCTGAGCCTTCACTCAGCCCCGAGCGCTCGGGCCCCGGGGGCTGTTGGGGGAACAGAATGGGCTGTTCAGGAGGCTGCCCCCACTTTTGGGCGGAGAAGCCCGCTGCTGGGGCCTCCTGGGGGGGCCCTCGGAGGGGAGAGGCTGGGCCGAGAGGGAAGAGGAGGGCATGAGATGCTGCCCAGCTCGGGGTGGGCTAGGCAGCCAGGGACCCCAGCCCGGACCCGGCAGGAGGAGCCCCGGGGCCCTGGGGGACACAGGACAGGACAGGCAGCACCCCGGGACCCCGTGCTGGGGCTCCGGGCTGTGTCCCCCACAGGCTACAGCCCACAGCCCTGGGTTGAGGCCGGGACCCCGCCCCCTCCGCCCTCTCCTCCCCCCGACAGCCACGTCCCCCCGCCCCACGCCGGCGGTCACCCCCAGACCTGCCACCAGGTCCCTCGAGGTCCAGGTCTTCACCCTCCTCAGCACCCACGGCTGCCCAGGTGGCTCCACTGGGCACTCCCTCAGGTCCCGCCTGGCAAGCCAGGGAGCCTGGGAGGTCAGCGGGTGACCTGACCCCACCAAGGCCTGGCCAGCCTGCCGGCCACTGGGCCAGGCCAATCTGTACCTTAACTCCTGTGCTAGCAAGCATATGTGTTAAAAGATCAATACAGAGTCTTCTTTCTTGGACTCAGTACGGCACATCTTCTCAATCTAAGGTCCGTACTATCCACCTTCTTACCCTACTTACCCTCTATAGGGGGGTCTGCAGCTCCCTGGTGGAGTCCTATCCGTCCCGAGTGTGGGGGTTCTCAATGGGGGCGGGGGGGCTTACCTAAAGGAATCCTGTTCCAGGCGTTCCCATAGGTGTGGACGGAGTCGGCGAAGAAGGAAGGACACGGTGGCACCGTTCAGGTGATCATCATAGCGAGGTTCTCTCTTTATTGTCCTGTTACATCTGTGTTTATACCATCTGACCCTATAAGCATGCCTCTATAATCACATCATGGTATGTTTTGGGTAACGTTCTACAGTTCCTTGTTTCTTATCTGACCTTTGCCAAATATCCGGTCTCCATCTGGTTCTGTTGATTTTAATCCTGTCTAGGTTAATCTCTGTGTTCCATCACAAGGGCCATTCCAAGGTTGCTGCTCTACTGATAGGCTACAAGGAAGTGACTGAAGGAGATTATCCTACCCAGTAAAGGTTATGTTCTCCCGGCCTGGCTGCTTGCCTTCCCTGGGACTGCCCTGTGTTGGTGGGTCTCCAGGGGTATAGGCTTTGCTGCTTTCCCTGGTGGGCAGACCCCTGGGGATGTGGGCCCAACAAGTCCCAAATTTATTGCCAACAGTCTTAGTCCAAGTTCTTCATAAGTAGTACATGGTATTTCTGTAACACTAGGGGGCTTTATTGATTTATTCTCTTCCTTAGTCCTGTTAACCCCTAACTTGGGGAAACAACCTTTCTCAGGGAGGTGGTCCTGGTTAAAACACATAGCGCTAAGAGGGGGAGCAAACATATGTCATATACGCCAGGTCCCCACTCAAAGGCGATGTCCCTCAGGGTCCCAGCCCTGCGGCTGGACCACCTGGGGGCCTGGAGGGCAGACCAGAGGTGTGGGGGTGGAGGTGGGGGACCCTAGGGCTGGGCAGGAAGAGCCCTCACGCCCCCAGCTCCCTGGGCTGATGTGGAAACATGGCGTGGTGCTGGGAAGACAGGGAGACGTTGGCCTCAGCTGAGTGGGGACAGCAGGGCCATCAGGCCCCTCGTTAAGGTCCTAATGACCCTGCGGCCCCAGAGGTGCTGACGGCCAAGGCGGGTTCCTGTACACCCAGCACACTCTGCTCCGGGCAAATGGTCCGGAACGTGTAGCCTCAGCCCTGGGCCATTTGCCACCCCCTGGGGTGCCAACCGGCCCGGCAGGTGGGTCTTTATACCTTGCCGGATCCGCCAACCTCCAGCCCATCGCAAACGGCATGATGAACTTGAATCGACAGCGGCATCAGCACGTCGTCACTTTGCATATAAGTTTGCCTATGGGGAAACTGGGGGCGAAGAAGTTGTCCAGATCGCGACTGTTTAAATCGAACTGGTGAAAGTCATGCCCGGGATTGGCTGA
>NW_005881947.1:0-5475 GCF_000147115.1 Myotis lucifugus | reverse complement strand
TTATGATCAAAATTTCTAGGGTGCATCACTGTATAAAAATGGATCATGAGGGCTATACATGAATTTTGTACGTGGTTTGCATGCAGTATTGTAAGTTTTGCCTTTTACTGAAATAAAATAACATTGCGATATTGATCTTGTCAATAGTCATTATAAATATAAGCTATACATCTCTGAAATCATTCCTACAGACTGAATCTTTGGAAATCAAATATTTGCCAATTTGGAAAGTGTGAAAAATACTTTATTACAAATAACTTACACTTATAAATATAGCAGTGCTTATCACAGATATTTTAGAAAACAGAGACAACTGTAAAGAAAAGAGAAAATTTACTTTGCATTCCCATCAGGCTGCACTAATCTCTGTGAATCTTCTGGTCTTTGAATTTTTTTTCAATAATGGGTAATGCGTGTCTCTGTGTTTACATAATTAGTTTTACACTCCATAGTGTTTTGTATCATGATTGCTCTCAGGTTACATTTCATTGAAACTTCTAGGAGAGTTTATTTTTTAATGACTGCATAATATTTGAATTTGTGTCTGGGCCATAACTTATCCAACCTACGTATAGACATTTGGGGTTTGCCCACATTTTTGGTGCACAAACATTTGCCTATAACACTTTGTTCATGGGCCCAGTGAGAAAGCACTGTGGTGACTAAGGAAAGAGACTGACTAACATCCAGTGAATGCATCGTTTTGTCCATTTGGTTAGTAAGCTTCCTCTCTGTAGTGGATAAATATGGGGATTCATGGAGAATACAAAAATATCTTCCTCAGTCACTGGTTGCAGGAAGCCAGTGGCAAGGATTGAGAGGCAATGCAAATGGAGTTGTGTTAAGTCTCAGTGACCAGCTCACGCAAATTGTAGAGTATCACTACCCCATTAATCAATGCCAGGAGAGGACTCCAACTATGTGGAGGATAGCAAAGATCATCACAATGCCAGCAACTGGGAATAGAAGTCAACACTTCTGCCCACTGCATCTTGGTATTGGAGTCACCAAGGAAAGCATGGTCAAGCACTAGATGGAACAATGCTTTCTTACATTGAGAAGAGACAGGGCAGGATCAGCTCCAGTAGTTTACATACCATATACCCTCATGGCTAGTGGGTGCCCCCGAAGCCGACACAGGGCGGTTGGCCTGTGTGCAGCAGAAGGACTGCTCCCCACTTCTCTCACAGAGTTTGAAACACTGAAAGCTGGGGCCATGCCCGAGGTCCATTGACATAAGCTTAAATAGAACAAAGGAGGTGGTACAAAGTACAGGAACTTACCTTTAACTATGGGGGAAATACCTGGACTTGCTCCATACCCTTAACCCCCTAGACACGTCACTGAGATTGGGAGGAGGGAGGAGGACTAACGTTTTGTGGGGTTTATCATTTATTTGTCTTACTTAGACATTAAGTTCTTGCTCATTCCTGCTTATTAGATTCTATCAGCATAATTTTGCCAATGTCATGTGATGTTAGTGGATGTCAAGACAATCAAGAACCCTGCAAATCATATTATGACAGAGAGCAGAAAGAGTGATATAGCCCTCAGGCAAGACTGTGAAGGTATACGGTTTTCCCTGTGAGGTAAAAACAAGCTACTTCTGGTGGTCCTTGCAATTACTGTGGAAAGAAAGGCAGTAATTATATACCATGTACCAGAGCTATGTTTATTTTTTCTAGTACAGATACTGTCTGGGTCAGCAGCTATAGTTGTAGTCGCCATTTGAATAAGATAGTGATAATCCACAGTCATTCTCTTAAATCCACTTGACTTCTGCACAGGCCAAATTGGTGAGTTAAATGGCCATGCAGTAGTCATCACATGGTATTGTCCTTGCTTCTTCTTTGATAGTAGCGCTAATTTTTGAAATTTCCCTGGGTTTTCTCTCTGGGTAGGGAGGGGAAATTTCAGTAGCTTTCACTCCACAGAGATTCTTCCAGTTGCCAAGTGTGTCTATTCTAATGATACGTTGAGAAACTGGGGAATTACCGTAAGGTCGGTCCATAGACCTGGTGGACCCACTGTGATTTGAAATTGGTGTAAAATGCCATCTATCACCTGACCAGTGATATTTTGGTTTCTAGAAATTAGTGTCACTTCAGAGCCAGTATTTAGTGGTTGAAATATTTGAGTCTTTCCTTTTTTCAAGTGTACAGGCATTCTAGTAAATGGCCACAGGTCCTTGGGGGAAGACTTCGAGGAATATTTACAATGTGAATTTGTGGTCTCTTTTGAGGCAAATTCCATCCCTAATTTAAATAACAAGGAAAAATTCAAGAATTAACTTATCTTTATCTGAAAGCCAGTTTTATTTTTCTCCAAAAGATAAGGCATAGGAGGAAACCTTTGCCTGACTTTCCAGCTGAAGTTAAGGTCCGGGCCATTTCAAGGGCATCATCACTCAAACCCCGGTTCTGGGCAGACTTGCGGAATAATATTTATAATGACTCAGAGCTGATATTAGAAACAGTAAATGAAAGATGAAAGAATTGTTCTCTTATAGACCAGAAAGCAGCTGGTTATTATGACAAAGGTCTTTGCAGCCAGCAAAGGTCAACTTGTCACCTTTGCTCTAGCTGCAAATCCTTTTCAACGTGTTGCCTTTGAAAAGTAACTGAGGGCAATAGACCAAGCATGCGCTTTCTGACTATCTGAAAAGACAAAGCAGTAGTGAGCCCAGACCTTTTAAACATAAAAGCTGACCAATTTAAGGTGAGCAAGATGCTTCGACAATGTTGCCAAGTTAGGGAAAAACTCAAATCCACACTTGATCCCTCAGCCCAGTTGAAAACCGTGGATTCAATTGTTCACCCTATTGTCTGTTTGACAAATCGCACCCAGATAGCTGGGCCTGAGGGTCACCTTTCCCTTTCTGAACGTACACTGTTGCTGCTAATAAGCAAGGGTATGGCTCAAAGTGGGGGAGAAGAAAAGAGCTTTGGAGAAACCACAAACTAAAAATCCTGAGGAAAAATTGACAGTGTAGCAGCCCACGCAAGTGATACCCAGAAGCCTGCTTTGGCAAGTACAGAGGGCACAGCGTTACTTTCCTGAGAGGGAAAGTGACCTTTGAATTATGCGCTAGAAGCTTTCACAGTGCAGACTGGGCTGCCTATTAGAGAGAATAATTTATTCAAAATAGCTCATTTGAAATCTTTGTAGCCAAGGTTCATTTGTCCAATGCCTCTTTTAAGAATAATCTCATTTCTAGTTTCAGATAATTTTAGAACCATGGGGTTTCCCCCTCCTTTTCTCTAATTTAAGAATAGATATTAATACTTATTAGATATTTCATCTGATTAAAGCTTAGATCTGGCTTGCTTTTTAGGATTACTTCCATGTATTTAAAAATAATAAGCACATTGGTGGTAGTGCATTACTGGAGTTGTTTTCCTCTACTCTTCACCTGTGACCACTATCACTAATTGCAAAATAAGAAATGAACAAAAAAACAAAACAAAACTAGGTGAATGAATTCTTTGACATACCATACATAGGATGTCACACTTTAAAAACTCATTTATATTTTTTAAGAATCAGGTTCACATTAGAATATTATGGCATATAGCTTTAGTCATTAGCTTCTATTGTTTTTGAAAATGATAACCATACTGAAACCATTTCTTATACTTAATTTTTGTCCTAATCTTTTTCTTACCTTACATTTGCCTATGTCTATATAATCTCTGCCCATAATGTATAGTATAACTGTCAAATTATTTCATGTGTTGGTGCATTTATTTCAAATTTATATATTCAACAGCTTTGAACCTATCAATATTTTTCACTGACTCTTAAAAATTTTTGTTTAAAGGTCACATACAATCCTGTCTTATGAAATTTCTTTCTTTTTTTTGCTTAGTATGGACATTTGACACTTCTGGAGTGTGGGAGGCATTTTGCAATAGTATAAATTATCACCTTGCTATTTACTTATAGAAATACCTTAATACTCACACTTACTGAGGCACTAAAGAATGCCATTTACCTAGCTCCGGGAGAAATAGGGATTTATTCTGAGGAACTCTTACGTGTGTTTAAGAGTCTCTGTATGGAGAATAGTCTTCAGGCCATAAGAGCTAAAACACAGTTTCGTATGAGGAGAGCCCGAGGCACACGTAGGCATTGGTAGGAGACTACCCCTCAGTTGGAGTGAATAGGTCTCGGTCGCCAGGTTCAAGCAAATGGCATCCTAAGTGAAGAAGGAACCTGCACAGGTGAGCTGTTAGTTAGAGAAGACCTGGGCAGATATCTTTATTTTTGAGGTGGAAGATGGTCGTTTTTGGGCACGACGGAATAGAACCAGTATAGATTCTCTAAGGAAGTCCTGATAACTTCAGAAACGAAACATTCGCTAGCTATTAGGGGAGTGCTTTGCATTAGGTTGAACCACATGAACTTGCTGATAATAGAAGATTTTTGGCCTAGAAAAATGGCAATTTCATAAGATTCAACCCACTAAATACTGTGTTTTTATTTCAACAAAGCATGTTTAAAAAGCCTCCCCAGAGTGAAATGATGAACTGTAACCTGGGTTAGCTAACCAGCCCTGAAGCATGGATAATGGCTCAGTGTCACCTTGCCCAGCGCCTCTTGCTGAGTACTAAATTAAAGGACTCCAACCTTGGCTCCAGCCTGTCCGACGTTTTCATTAATGTCTTAGGTAAAGCTGAACAAGGCTGACTTATTAAATTTAGAGGGAGCATGAATTAAGAAATATAACATGCTGAATTTAGACTACAAGTGACCCCAACTAACTGAATATCAAGGCTGATTTAAAAATTAAGGAGAAAGAAATGGATGGAGGCTGCTGAATTTAAATTTGTTTAGTTCATAAGCCCTTATTGAGTCCCTACCATGTGCTAGACACCATTTCAAATACTGGCCATATGGTAATGAACAAACCTGCTAGGGTCCTGCTCTGGGGCTTAGGATAAAAAATAGACAAAGACCAAACTACCCATTACCCAAAGTAGCAAAGGAGAGGAAAGATTAAAAAAAAAAGGCCAATGAAATCTTAGGACTTATTATCACAAATGCAATGTCCAGCCTTTTGAAAGTGACCTGCGCACAGTTTTCTGGGCCTCTCAGATCACCACAAGGGTTGTTCAGTGATGGGGTGGGTGGGAGGGATAACATTTTAAAAGGGATGTTGACAAACTAGTGTATATCTAGACAAGGGGAATCAGGATGTCAAAGGATCTAGAAGTCATATATTTTAAGAAATGGCTGAAGGAACTGTAGAAAAAAATATACACTAAAGAAACACATGCTAATTGTCCTTAAATATTTGAAGTGTTGACAAGTATGGAAGTAAGCGTAGTCTTTTTGTTTTACTTAGCAGAAATAGTATTTCACCTCTAAATCTTTCCAAAATACCACTTCTCCATCCTCACAGCCCTATCTTAGTTCAGTGCTAGTCATGTTCTGTGAACTGAATGTTTGTTTCCCCCAAATTCATATACGGAA
>NW_005881946.1:0-5476 GCF_000147115.1 Myotis lucifugus | reverse complement strand
CCCATTAAGACTCCATTACATCAGAAAAGAATGAGTATATTTAACTGTTCTAAAAATTCATGGTGTTTCTTGTTTTCTTATTGTATATGAGTGAAAACATCAGCGAGGAAATCACTACTCTTATACATTGGCTGCCAGCACTTATGTGGGCCAGGCCACGATGCTACCTTATCCCCACTGCATCTTGGGAAACGGCCTGACACACCGTCTCAGCTCCAGTACTGGCAGGTGATAACTGGATAAAAACATCACAATCTATGTGAAAGAAAACAAAAAGTTGGGTGATTTATTTAAGATGAAATTGGAGCCCTAGCTGATTTGACTCAGTAGATAGAGCATCGGCCTGTGGACTGAAGGGTCCTGGGTTCGATTCCAGTCAAGGGCACATGACCGGGTTGCGAGCTTGATCCCCAATAGGGGTCGTACAGGAGGCAGTCAATCAATGATTCTCTCTCATCATTGATGTCTCTATCTCTCTCTCCCTTTTCCTTCCTCTCTGAAATCAACAAAAATATATTTTAAAAAAGAAATTGGAAAAATGTTGAATGGCTTTCTAGAAAGTATTGCTAACCTAAAGAAAAAAGGGAGTATATATTGGTGGAATTACCTTTATAAAAGAGTGAGTGCACACAGATGAGTAAAGGAGGTGGTGATATCTCACCTGATGCAGCACCTGAGATTTGGGGCAGTCCCGAAGCAGAATTTGCTTCTTCCCCATTCTACCTCATTGGGGTTCCTATTACATGTAATATTCAGAGATGTCATTTTGTGTTTTGCCTCCTTCCTGTTTATTTGCTTTTAGTTTTTTTTAATATATTTTATTGATTTTTTACAGAGAGGAAGGGAGAGAGATAGAGAGTTAGAAACATCGATGAGAGAGAAACATTGATCAGCTGCCTCCTGCACATCTCCTACTGGGGATGTGCCTGCAACCCAGGTACATGCCCTTGACCGGAATCGAACCTGGGACCTTTCAGTCCGCAGGCCGACGCTCTATCCACTGAGCCAAACCGGTTTCGGCGCTTTTAGTCTTTTGATAAATGATTCATAGATTTGTTGACATCTTTTAGCTCTAGTACAGGGGTCCTCAAACTATGGCCTGCGGGCCACATGCAAATAAAATATTGTATTTGTTCCCGTTTTGTTTTTTTACTTCAAAATAAGATATGCGCGGTGTGCATAGGAATTTGTTCATAGTTTTTTTTAAACTATAGTCCGGCCCTTCAACGGTCTGAGGGACAGTGAATTGGCCCCCTGTTTAAAAAGTTTGAGGACCCCTCTCCTAGAGGGTGAGTTTTTACTTGGTGTGTCTCTTTGGCTGAGTTTATCTTAAAGTTTATCATATTGTTAGGAGCTCACAGAGGAATGGGCCCTATCTTGCTCCCGCTCATCATTGCCAACAGCTAACTCTAACCCCTCCGAATTAGGTGGTCTTAACGTGTAGACCAGCATTTCCTCATTTCCTGCAAAGGCTGTAACACGTTACAACTTTCTTGAGAAGCTTAGGAGTCTTTCGTGACTCCTTTAATCTGGTCTCATCTGTGCTCCACCTGCTAGGAAGCCATTGATTTTACCTGTATCTTATCACTGTAACACTTCCTACTCTTTATTTCTTTATCATCTCAATCGGTTTTGTGAAAAGAGCAGGTCAGAAACCTAGCTAGTAACTCCTTGCCTATGGAGTAACAGCGACACTCCAAAGAAGAAAGATCCTTCATTCCCACTTAAATTTTGTGCAAGCCTCATTCGCCTCACCCTAGCCCTGGCCCTGCTCCTATGTTGACTTTTTTAAAATATATTTTTATTGATTTCAGAGAGGAAGGAAGAGGGAGAGAGAGAGATAGAAACACCAATGATGAGAGAGAATAATTGATTGGCTGCCTCCTGCACGACCCACACTGGGGATTGAGCCTGCAAGCTGCGTATGTACCCTGACCAGGAACAGTGAGCTCCTGGTTCACAGGTCATTGCTCAACCATTGAGCCATGCTGGCCGGGCCTGGCCCTGCTCCTATGTATCGATAAAAACAGAGCAAGACTTTTTGTCCTTAAGCTAGTTTAGTCAGAGTCCCAAATTAAAAGCATCACTTACTTTACTTACCTTGTTTTGTTTTTGGTATTTTTTTTTAGTACTAAAAGTCTAAATGAAAAATCAACTCAGAGCAAGTAAACACATCAATAGCAACTGAACATGGAAACATGTAATGTAAATAAATACAGGACAATTATCTGTGAAATAGCCCTCTTTGTATTTTGACAAATAACAAGAAAACTAACATCCTAAGCAAAGCCATCCACATATAGCGCAAGCCAACAAACACCTTGGAAAAAACGTACCAGTGCTTTGGGCTATGAATATTACTTCCCAAATGCTAATAAACATGAAGAACTATCCAAGTTGACCAAGAATATCATTCATTAGCAATCAGGCATCTCTCAGCAACTCTTCAGTCATTCCCGACTATTTGACTATGTTGACAGCCAGGTCAAATATTTTTCTAACTCTAAAACCAAATGAAGAACATCTTTTTATAGTTTATTTTAATTCTCCTCTGGATATTGCTTATTACACATAGTCTTCAGAGTTCCTATGGCATTTATACAGAATAATTATTAAACCTAAGTTAAATTTCTCAAAACAGATTACTATGTCTAATGAGGTCAGCTTCTCTGATCTGTTAGGCTTTCTTCCAACCTAACTTCAAATTACACTCAACCTTCTAGGCACATAAGATCAGAAGTTGCTTCAGGACAAACAGTAGTAAATATGTTTACTTGGACTAATTAACTACGATAAAAGGATTAGCTTGCAGTACCCTGAGATATTTGCCATAGATTTCTAAAAACATGTATAAAAATTGTTCTATACAAAAGGCTGTTTAATTGAAGCAATATGTGAGCTCTTTAAAATGTGGGCAAATAAAGAAAAATTGAGATAATATTTTTTCTTTTGAACACACGGTAAATCAAGATTATTTTTATTAACTAGTTTGTGTTAATCATTTGAAATAGCTCTTAAAAGTGAATTGACTGCTTCTATCTATAATTAATCTAAGCTTTTGATACTTAGTGTAATAAAATGATTGGATTTGCCTTTATCACACCTCATTCTTTTCCACTGAAAAGCTGTGCACATACAAATCATTAGCCATTTTTACCAATAGGTGGAAGTGAGTTACTACTAATTGTATATGCACATTTTCTGTCAAGGGTCAAAGAAGAGGTCAACCTTCATTTCCAGTTACTTTAACACAGTGGTTAGATGACAATTGCCTTTTTTCATCAGTCTGAGAATTTTTAAAAAAATAGCTTCCAGAGTCCTGTTATTACTAAAAGTATTAAAAATTGGATTAATGCCTTTAAAGTAAGAAAAATTGTTTTTTTAGATGAAAAGCTCTGATGACAATATCCCTAGAAGTATAATTTTAAAAAATGTAAATGACTACGTGTGTTTAAAACATGTCTTCTCTTTGGTATGTTTTTTGAGAGCAAGATTTTTTTTTTTTACCAGAGTCCCATAATTTTTATTTTCTCCTATGGGGCGGAGATAGCCTTTATTAGAGCAAATACTGCTTGAGACTCACCAACATCAGCCAATTACAGCAACAGGGAGAAGAAAGTAATTGTGCTTCTCCTCATTGCCTCACTGAACCTCTTCTCAGTCCCCTTGGCTTGTTTTTCTAAGGCTCCCCACGCTCTGAGTTTTAGAGCATCTCAAGACGGCCTTGATCCTCTTCTTTACCTCACTCTCTTAGTGATTTCATTCAGGCTTGAGGTGTGATCCACCCCACCGGTGCTAATGCTCCCAAATTCTTATCTCTAGTCCAGAAGGGGCTTCCAAACTCCCAATTCATGTACTCCACTGCTGCCTCAAACTCTCCTGGGATTTCCAATGACATGCCAAACTCAGCAGGTCCAAAACTAAACTCCTACTTCTCCTTCATGGAATCTTTTGCTCTAGCTGTTCCCTCTGCTGGAACACTCTTCCTTTCTCCACCCTCCCCTAGAGAGCTTCTTGGCTAACCTCCTTACCTCATTGTCTTTGCCCAAACATTACCATCTAAATCAGTGGTTCCCAAACTTATTTGGCCTACCGCCCCCTTTCCAGAAAAAATATTACTCAGCCCCTGAAAATTAATTTTTTTTAAATTTTAATAGCAGTTACTCATCGCCCCCAAATGCACCTGTGGCCATCACCGCCCCCCTGGATCGCTGCAGCGCCCACTGGGGGGCGGTAGCGCCCACTTTGGGAATCACTGAAAATCAATCCTGCCCTGACTGCCTTACTTAATACTGCAACCCAATCCTCTTTCTGACCCTAGACATCCTGATTCTCTTTACCCTACTCTACTATTTTTTGCCCATAGCATTTTAACCAACTATTTTATTTCCTTATTTGTTTTATTTCCCTCTCATTATACATATTGTGCCATGACTTTTTTCTCTATGTATTCTTCTGTATATATGTGTATTTTATTTTCTTTAATCGATGATTAGTAGTCCATATATGTTTGAAACATTTCTTTAGCCCTATCGAAAGACCATTGAGATTGCTGTCTATCATTTGCTGTAATACTTGTCAAATGAACACCTGTAAAGGCTCATGAGTGTTTCTGTATAATGAAATTCTCTAGTCAAAAGACAAGTGCATTATACATTTTTAAAGATACAGCAGACACTCTCCAGCTACATTTCTGAATCAATGCTGTCCAAGAAGATGAAACAGATTAACTGGGGAACTTAGATGCATATATGCATAGCCCATGGACATAGACAATAGTGTGGTAAAGGCCTGGAAAGGGTGGATGTGGGGTGGAGGAGTCAATGGGAATAAAAAAGAAAGATACAATGTAATCCAAATATATAATTTTAAATTTTCTAGTAGCCACATTAAAAAAATAAAAAAAGGAGAGGAGAAAATGGCGGAGGCTTAGACAGACGTGTTGGTGCTTTGTCCCGGACCAGATGGGGGCGAGCAGCTGAAATGGGTAACAATCAGCCCGATCAAGCTGGGGAGGTTCAGCTGAGAGACAGTCTGCAGCCAGGAAAGACAGAAAACTCCTAAAAAATGCGGATGGTTGGAGATTGAGGCTGAAACCTCCCTCTGGGCGCCAGCGCAGCGGCGGGACCGCGCCATCTCAGGCAGCGTTCACCGGCATCCAGAGATCGGCTACTAGCCCGGCGGCTACTGACCCGGAGGCAGCGATTCGCAAACAGCGCGACTGCAAGAGCCAAGGGGAGACCTGCACCCCTCCACGGAAAGGTTGGACTTGCCTCGAAGGTACGGTTCGCAGTTCAGGTTGGAGCGAGGAACGCGCGCGCGGGCGCAGGGGAAAATCTGCGTCCGCCAAAATCCGCGCTCTCCAAAATCCGTGCCTCTTGCCGGGGGCTTGGGCGCGCGCAGACACTCCGCGCGGTTCTGGAGGGTGGAACCCTGCGAGTTCCAGCAGCTTCCCAGGCTCTTGTTCGCACACTCC
>NW_005881945.1:0-5477 GCF_000147115.1 Myotis lucifugus | reverse complement strand
GGATCCGGCCCGTTTGAAATGAATAAAACTAAAAAAAAAAAAGACCGTACCCTTTTATGTAATGATGTTTACTTTGAATTTATATTAGTTCACACAAACACTCCATCCATGCTTTTGTTCCGGGCCCTCCGGTCCAGTTTAAAAACCCATTGTGGCCCTCGAGTCAAAAAGTTTGCCCACCCCTGTCCCAGACCCTAGTTACAATGATGTGTTCCTTCCTCTGACTTCCATTTTGAATCTCTGTTATAGCCTTTATTTAATTCTACCTTGTATTCTGATTTTTTAAGACTTTATTTTTTTAAGAGCAGTTTTTGGTTTATAACAAAATTGAGAGAGACTTACAGAAAATTTCCATATATCCCTGCCTCCACAGATGAATAGCCTCCTTTATCGACATCACTCACCAGAATGGTATACCTTTTATCGAGGATGAAAATATGTTGATACGTCACAATCACCCAAAGTCCATAGGTTACATTAGGGTTTACTCTTGATGTTGTACATTTTATAGGTTTGGACAAATGTATAATGACATATCAATCATTATAATATCATACAGGGTATTTCATTGCCCTAAAAAGTTCTTTGTGTTCTGCATATTCATCCCTTTCCCCCATCCCACCCCTGGAAACCATAAATTTTTTTTATTGTCACCATAGTTGCCTTTTCCAGAATGTGGTATATTTGGAATCATACAGTACAGGGTTGGGCAAAAGCAGGTTTATAGTTGTTCATATACAATACAATAATTAATAAATAATAATACAAGAATAAACTGTGTTTTATATACTCACAACTGTAAACCTACTTTTACCCCACTGTGTATGTAACCTCTTCAGATTGGATTCTTATATTTAGTAAGTAGAGGCCCAGCACATGAAATTCATGTGCGGGTATGGTTCCTAGGCCTGGCCTGCGATCAGGGCCATCTTCCCTGGCTGCCGGCAGCTAGCCCCACCTCCTGCAGCCACCCACCCCAGTTCCCTGGGTGACCAGAGCTTGCTGGCTGTGGGGAGGGACTGACAGGTCGGCCGTTCCCACCCACTCACTGCCCCCGACCCCACTGTGGGTCGCCCTCTGTGTGTGGGGCGACAGGTGGAGCGGGGGCCTTGGCCTGGCGCTGCCAGCGTCCCCCCCCGCCCCCCCGGTTCCCTGTTTGCCATTGGGCGATGGGAGCCTGCCGGCCAGGGAAAGGGACTGAGAGGTGGTCAGTGCACCTTATAGTGACTGGTTGAGCAGTCGTTCTGGTCGTTCCACTGTTAAGGTTAATTTGCATATTACCCTTTTATTATACTAGGTGTACTGGTTAATAATGCGGATTTTTTTCAATAGCTAGAGTTACACATATGTTGATATAGATGCGGTTTGATATGTATGCTATTTTGTTGTATTGACAGCAACCTTCAAAACTTCATATGTCAAATTTGCTGAAGGCATTAACATCATAGATATTTTTACACTTAAAAATGTCAAACTTCATGCCAAAAAAAGAGCATTTGCGAGGAGTTATAATTCATTACTTTATTTTGAAGAAAAGTGCTGCTGAAAGTATCGTATACTTCGGGAAGCTTATGGTGAACATGCTCCATCTCAAGATACTTGTGAACGCTGGCTTAAATGCTTTAAAAGTGATGATTTCGAGGTGAAAGACAAAGAACATCCAGGTTAACCGAAAAAGTTTGAAGACCAACAATTACAAGCATTATTAGATGAAGATGCATGTCAAACTCAAAAACAACTTGCAGAAAGATTAAACGTTGCTCAGCAAACAATTTCCAGTCGTTTACAAGCAATGGGAAAGATTTTAAAGGAAGGAAAATGGGTGCCACATCAACTGAACGAAAGACAAATGGAAAACTGAAAAGTCATCAGTAAAGTGTTGCTTTAACAGCACGAAAGAAAGCCTTTTTTGCATCGAATTGTGACTGGCGATGAAAAGTGGATTTATTTTGAGAATCCCAAATGCACAAAATCATGGGTTGATCCAGGTCAACCATCAACATCGACTGCAAGGCCAAATCACTTCAGAAAGAAGACAATTGCTCTGCGTTTGGGGGGATCAGGAAGGTGTGGTGTATTATGAGCTTCTAAAGCCAGGTGAAACCGTTAATACTGATCGCTACAACAAATAATCAATTTGAACCATGCTTTGATCATAAAACGACCAGAATGTTCCAGAAGACATGGCAAAGTAATTTTGCTTCATGATGATGTGCCATCACATACTTCAAAACCAGTTAAAGACACGTTAAAAGATCTTGCCTGGGAAGTATTAACCCACCACTGTATTCACCAGACCTTGCTCCTTCAGATTACCACTTGTTCCTATCGATGGCACTCGCACTTTCTGAACAGCACTTTAAAACATACGAAGAAGTGGAAATTTGGGTCTCTGAATCTTTTGCCTCAAAATAAGAAAAGTTCTATTGGAACGGTATCCACAAATTACCTGAAAGATGGAGAAATGTGTAGCTAGCGATGGACATTACTTTGAATAAAGCACTTTTGATGTTTCTCTTGAAATTATTGTGTTTTCTTTGATTACAAAATCTGCATTATTAACTGGTACACCTAGTATAGGATATGCATTTAAGGGTCCTCCATGTCTTGTCTTGTATCTAAAAAGGCCTCTCCTTTTCCTGGTTGAAGAACTCTTTTCTTTTTGGTGCCAAATACTATTCCATTGTCTGGATATACACAGCTTACTTATCCATTTACCTACTGGAAGGACATATTGGTTGCTTCCAAGTTTTAGCAATAATGAATAAAGTTGCTGTAATATCTGTGTGCAGGTTTTTGTGTGAACAGAAGTTTTTAACTTCTTTGAGTAAATACCAATAAGTGCAAGTACTGTATCATATGGTAAGAGTGTGTTTAATTTTGTAAGAAATTGCCAAACTGTCTTCCAAAGTGGTTGTAGCTTTTGCATTCCTACTAGCAATAAACGAGAGTTCCTGTTGCTCTGTCAGCATTTGGTGTTGCCAGTGCTCCAAATCTTGGCCATTCTCATATGTGTAGTAGTATTTCATTGTTGTTTTAATTTGCACTTCCTTAATGAGGAATGATTTGGAGCATCTTTTTTGTTATTGTTAATCCTCACCCGAGGATATTTTTTCCATTGATTCTTAGAGAGAGTGGAAGGAAGGGGGAGAGACACACAGAGAGAAACATCAATATTAGAGAGATGCATAGATTGATTGTCTCCCGCACATGCCCCAACCAGGGCCAGGGATGGAGCCTGCATCTGAGGTATGTGCCCTTAACTGGAATTGAACCTGGGACTCTTCAGAACATGAGCTGAGGCTCTACCCACTGAGCCAAACCAGATGTGCTTATTTGCTATTCTTTTGCAGAATAGACATTTTTAATTTTAATGAAGTCCAGCTAATCAATTATTTCTTTTATCAATTGAGACTTTGGTGGTATATCTAAAAAGACCTTTTCATACTCAAATCATCTAGGTTTTTGCTCATGTTATCTTCTAGGAGTTTTATAATTTTGTGTTTTATATTTAGGTCTCTGATATATTTTGAATTAATTTTTGAGAAAATGTAAGGTCTGTCTTCATGCACCTTTTTCCATGTGGCTTTCTAGTGCTCTAGTACCATTTGTTGAAGTGACTATCTTTGCTCCATTGTATTGCCTTAGCTCAGCTAAAAGATTAGCTGAGCTGACTATATTTATGGGGGTCTATTGCTGGGCTCTCTGTTCTCTTCGCTTCATATATTTGTCTGTTCTTTTGCCAGTAGCACACTGTCTTGATTACTGTAGCTTTATGGTAAGTCTTGAAGTTGACTAGTGTTAGTCCTCCAACTTTGTTCTTTTTTTTTAATATATTTTATTGATTTTTTACAGAGAGGAAGGGAGAGGAATAGAGAGTTAGAAACATCGATCAGCTGCCTCCTGCACACCTCCTACTGGGGATGTGCCTGCAACCAAGGTACATGCCCTTGACTGGAATCGAACCTGGGACCCTTCAGTCCGCAGGCCGACGCTCTATCCACTGAGCCAAACCGGTTAGGCAAACTTTGTTCTTTACCTTCAATATTGTGTTGGCTATTCTGGGTCTTCTGCCTCACCATGTAAACTTTAGAATCAGTTTGTCGATATCCATAAAATAACTTGCTTGGATTTTGATTGGTAGTTAGTTTTTTTTATCCATTAGTCTCACTCACCTAACTGTAAATTCCTTTAACAAACCACCATAGTGTGGTGGGAGAACATAGAGATCTTGGGTCACACAGGCTGGGTTGAAATGGGCTTGCTATATTTTAGGGGTGAGATCTTAATCAAGTTACTTTTCTTGCTTCTACTCATTTCCTCATCTTAAAAACAGTGGTAATACTGCATAGTGTTGTAATAAGGTTAAGTTTATTTGAAATTTCCCATCCAGACCTGAATATAATAGATGATCAATAAATGTTAATGTTGCTACCATTTGCCTCTTTTGCAGTGATATTTCTTTAGTTGGTTGTTAAAAACAGGTATCTGAGTTAAACTGTAAGTCTTCACAGCATTGCAATAGAAGTTCAAGTTAAGAGTGTGATCCTCTAGTATAGCGGTTCTCAACCTGTGGGTCGGGACCCCTTTGGGGGTCGAACGACCCTTTCACAGGGGTCGCCTAAGACCATCAGAAAACACATATATAATTACATATTGTTTTTGTGATTAATCACTATGCTTTAATTATGTTCAATTTTTAACAATGAAATTGAGGGTCACCACAGCATGAGGAACTGTATTAAAGGGTCGCGGCATTAGGAAGGTTGAGAACCACTGCTCTAATATATAGCAAACTCTAGGACAGAAGGAAGCCTGGGAATAGTATCAGTATATTGGCTGTGCAGGCATTCTGTCAGCTCTAGAGGACTCATCGGCTGCTTAACAAATTGTGTTCACTCCAGCCAAACTTGCAGCTGCCTGAGATGACCTGAGAATTGTGTTCCACCAAGCAATGGCTGCTTTATTACAGATAAGACTAGAGGCAACAGACAGGGCTCAGGCCAGGTGTGCCCCTGCCTGACCCACTTAAGACTCCCCCAAAGACTATTGGACATTGGAATGAGAAGAGAGGAGCTAGGGGAATTCTGATATTAAGAGAATGATCTAAAGTATGTTATAGTTGATTCCAGTGTAAACTTATTTGGATGCCTACAGCTTCTCAGGTACTTTGGGAAGTAAGATTTTAGCCTTGGTCATTTGCCTGGTTGAGATGGAGACCAAGGGATGTAGACTTTTCACTTTATTATTCTGTGTCTTCGGTTCTCCCCCAATGGAATATTATCACTCTCATACCAGGGTAGGGATCCAGCCTGTGCTGAGGGGCGGTGTAACATAGTTGATAGGGGAAGAAATAGAATAGAATATTGGGGACCAGCTATAATTGTAAGAATATTAATCATGCTCCGATTAACCATGATTGTTTCATTCTGATTAAAGAAGGCACATTCTAACCTGGCTTGGGAGTTGCACTTGGG
>NW_005881944.1:0-5477 GCF_000147115.1 Myotis lucifugus | reverse complement strand
CGCTCTGCCACCTGCTGCTGACCCCTGATATGTTCCGCACAACCCCTGGTGGTCAGCGCATGTCATAACAACCAGTTGTTTAGTTGTTTGATTGTTCAGTTGTTCTGCTGTTCGGTCTATTTGCATATTAGGCTTATATATATATATAGATTTCCTATCTGACAATCTGAAAAAAACATTGATGAAGCAAAATGTCACTTTTCTCACATATATTAAAACTAAGCAGGAAAGAAAACAATACAAACTCAATAAGTGACCACAGAAATAAAACTACACAAATGGAGGTAAATAAGGATTACATGAAGGTACTATATGGTGTAATATTGTTTTTTTTAATGCTGATTACACAGATTGAATCATTTTGTGAAAATTTACTCACCTAGACATTCATGATTTTAAGTAAAAACTTGCAAACAAATCTACACTAATAAAAGACAAAGATGCTAATTGACCGTACCTTCGCTACGCCAATCAGAAGAGTATGCAAATTAACCCATCAAAGATGGTCGTCAAATTGGCATAATGCAAGTTGAGTGAGCGGCACCAGATGCTGCCCCGGAATCCGGGCCTCAGATCCGTGACCCGGCGAGGCGGGGCCGGCAGCGCCCAACGCTGCCCGTGGGATCCGGGCCTCGGATCCATCATCCGGTGAGGCGGGGCCAGCAGCGCCCGATGCTCCGGGCAGGGTCCAGGCCCCAGATTGGGGATGGGGGAGGCAGGCAGCTCCAGATGCTGCTGTGGGGTCCAGCAGAGCAAGAAAGTTGGTGGCTTGGAGGACGTGGCTCCTCTGTCACCCCAGCTTCCTCATGGCAGCTGTGGAAACTGACAGCAGGGAGGAGGAAGTCCCACCCCCACAGAATCAAGAATCAGCTGTTGGTCACACAGCTCTCAGTGGCCTGACAGCCGGGACTCTCATTCACCTGCATCTCAGACCGTGACAGTAGAGAAGTGGGACTATGTCTAAAGAAAAACTGTTGATACAACGTAGCTCAGCAGCCAAAAGATGCAGGCGTTATCAACAGAAAATGTCTGCAGAGCAACGTGCATCTGATCTTGAAAGAAGGCGGCGTCTGCAACAGAATGTATCTGAAGAGCAGCTATTGGAAAAACATCGCTCTGAAGCCGAAAAACAGCAGCGTCATCGACAGAAAATGTCTAAAGACCAATGTGCCTTTGAAGTTGAAAGAAGCCAGTGGTGACGACAGAATATGTCTAGAGAACAGTCATCAACAAGTACTACCAATACTGGTAAGAACTGCCTTTTCAGCAAAAATGGAGTACATGAGGATGCAATTCTCGAACATAGTTGTGGTGGAATGACTGTTCAATGTGAATTTTGCCTATCTCTAAATTTCTCTGATGAAAAATGATCCAATGGGAAATTTACTCAATGTTGTAGCAAAGGGAAAGTCTGTCCAAATGATATACATTTTCCAGATTACCCGGCATATTTTAAAAGATTAATAACAAACGAAGATTCTGACAGTAAAAATTTCATGGAAAATATTCATTCCATAAATAGTTCTTTTGCTTTTGCTTCCATAGGTGCTAATATTGCATCGCCATCAGGGTATGGGCCATACTGTTTTAGAATACATGGACAAGTTTATCACCGTACTGGAACTTTACACCCTTTGGATGGTGTTTCTCGGAAATTTGCTCAACTCTATATTTTGGATACAGCCGAAGCGACAAGTAAAAGATTAGCAATGCCAGAAAACCAGGGCTGCTCAGAAAGACTCATGATCAATATCAACAACCTCATGCGTGAAATAAAGGAATTAACAAAATTTTACAAGATGCTACATGAGGTAGAAAAGGAAGCCCAATCTGAAGCAGCAGCAAAAGGTATTGCTCCCACAGAGGTAACAATGGCAATTAAATACGATCGTAACAGTGACCCAGGTAGATATAATTCTCCCCGTGTAACCCAAGTTTCTGTCATATTCAGAAACGAAGATAGAGAACCTCCTTTTGAAAGGGACTTTCTCATTCATTGTAAACCAGATCCTAATAATCCAAGTGCCACTAAAATGAAACAAATCAGTATCCTGTTTCCTACATTAGATGCAATGACATATCCTATTCTTTTTCCACATGGTGAAAAAGGCTGGGGAACAGATATTGCATTAAGACTCAAAAACAACAGTGTAATCGACAATAATACTAGACAAAGTGTAAGGACACGAGTCACACAAATGCAGTATTATGAATTTCATCTCTCTGTGCAGGACACGTTCAATCCTATTTTAAATGCAGGAAAATTAACTCAACAGTTTATTGTGGATTCATATTTAAAAATGGAGGCCAATTGGATAAATTTCATCAAAGCAAACCAATCTAAGTTGAGAGTTGAAAAATATAGTGGTTTCATGGATTATCTCAAATCTAGATCTGAAAATGACAATGTGCCGATTGGTAAAATGATAATACTTTCATCATATTTTGAGGGTAGTCCCAGAAATATGCAGCAGCAATATCAGGATGCTATGGAAATTGTAATGAAGTATGACAAGCCTGATTTATTTATAACCATGACATGCAACCCCAAATGGGCAGATATTACAAACAATATACAACGCTGGCAAAAAGTTGAAAACAGACCTGACTTGGTAGCCAGAGTTTTTAATATTAAGCTGAACGCTCTTTTAAATGATATATGTAAATTCCATTTATTTGGCAAAGTAATAGCTAAGATTCATGTCATTGAATTTCAGAAACGTGGACTGCCTCATGCTCACATATTATTGATATTCGATAGTGAGTCCAAATTACGTTCAGAAGATGACATTGACCGTATAGTTAAGGCAGAAATTCCAGATGAGGACCAGTGTCCTTGACTTTTTCAAATTGTAAAATCAAATATGGTACATGGACCATGTGGAATGCAAAATCCAAATAGCTCATGTATAGAAAATGTTCAAAGGGATATCCAAAAGAATTTCAAAATGCGACCATTGGAAATATTGATGGATATCCTAAATACAAACGAAGATCTGGTAGCACCATTTCTATTGGAAATAAAATTGTCAATAATACTTGGATTGTCCCTTATAACCCGTATTTGTGTCTTAAATATTAAAAAAAATGCTGAAGTTTGCGCATCGATTAAAAGTGTCAACTATTTATTTAAATACATCTATAAAAGGCACGACTGTGCAAATATTCAAATTTCTGAAAAAAATATTATCAATCATGACAAAGTACAGGACTTCATTGACTCCAGGTATGTGAGCGCTCCTGAGGCTGTTTGGAGACTTTTTGGAATGCGAATGCATGACCAATCTCATGCAATCACAAGATTAGCTATTCATTTGCCAAATGATCAGAATTTATATTTTCATGCAGATGGTTTTGCTGAAGTTTTAGATAGGGCTAAAAGGCATAACTCGACTTTGATGGCTTGGTTCTTATTGAATAGAGAAGACTCTGATGCACGTAATTATTATTATTGGGAGATTCCACAGCACGTTTAATAATTCTTTGTGCACAAAACGCTGAAAGGGTGGGAATAAAGTATTAGGTAGCCTGTTCACTGTGAGCTTTAGAGAACCAGA
The DNA here is from genome assembly GCF_000147115.1 of Myotis lucifugus. Taxonomy (NCBI): domain Eukaryota; kingdom Metazoa; phylum Chordata; class Mammalia; order Chiroptera; family Vespertilionidae; genus Myotis; species Myotis lucifugus. Next base: position 1,920 of record NW_005881944.1, on the reverse strand, counting down.
ACGATATTACCTTAGACTTTTGCTTCTGCATGTAAAAGGTGAGGTAAGTTTTGAGGATCTGCGAATTGTAGGAGGTGTAACTTACGATACATTTCATGAAGCTGCTAAACACCGGGGATTATTACTTGATGACACTATCTGGAAAGATACGATTGACGATGCAATCATCCTTAATATGCCCAAACAACTACGGCAACTTTTTGCATATATATGTGTGTTTGGATATCCTTCTGCTGCAGACAAATTATGGGATGAGAATAAATCTCATTTTATTGAAGATTTCTGTTGGAAATTACACCGAAGAGAAGGTGCCTGTGTAAACTGTGAAACGCATGCCCTTAACGAAATTCAGGAGGTATTCACATTGCATGGAATGAAATGTTCACATTTCAAACTTCTGGACTATCCTTTATTAACGAATGCAAATACATGTGATCAATTGTACGAGCAACAACGGGCAGAGGTTTTGATAAATTCTCTGAATGATGAACAGTTGGCAGCCTTTCAGACTATAACTTTAGCCATCGAAGATCAAACTGTACACCCCAAATGCTTTTTCTTGGATGGTCCAGGTGGTAGTGGAAAAACATATCTGTATAAAGTTTTAACACATTGTATTAGAGGTCATGGTGGTACTGTTTTACCCACAGCATCTATAGAAATTGCTGCAAATTTACTTCTTGGTGGAAGAACCTTTCATTCCCAATATAAATTACCAATTCCATTAAATGAAACTTCAATTTCTAGACTCGATATAAAGAGCGAAGTTGCTAAAATCATTAAAAAGGACCAACTTCTTATTATTGATGAATGCACCATGGCATCCAGTCATGCTATAAACGCCATAGACAGATTATTAAGAGAAATTATGAATTTGAATGTTGCATTTGGTGGGAAAGTTCTCCTTCTTGGAGGGGATTTTCGACAATGTCTCAGTATTGTACCACTTGCTATGCGATCAGCCATAGTACACACAAGTTTAAAGTACTGTGATGTTTGGGATGTTTCAGAAAGTTGTCTCTTAAAACAAATATGAGATCAGAGAATTCTGCTTATAGTGAATGGTTAGTAAAACTTGGAGATGGCAAACTTGATAGCAGTTTTCATTTAGGAATGGATATTATTGAAATCCCCCATGAAATGATTTGTAACAGATCTATTATTGAAGCCACCTTTGGAAATACTATATCTATAGATAATATTAAAAATATATCTAAACATGGAATTCTTTGTCCAAAAAATAAGCATGTTCAAAAATTAAATGAAGAAATTTTGGATATACTTGATGGAGATTTTCACACATATTTGAGTGATGATTCCATTGACTCAACAGATGATGCTGAAAAGAAAAATTTTCCCATTGAATTTCTTAATAGTATTACTCCTTCAGGAATGCCGTGTCATAAATTAAAATTGAAAGTGGGTGCAATCATCATGCTATTGAGAAATCTTTTTGTTGTTGTTGTTGTTGTTGTTGTTGTTTTTTTATTAAATCTTTATTGTTCAGATTATTACATTTGTTCCTCTTTTTTCCCCCCATAACTCCCCTCCTTCCAGCTCCCACCCCACCCTCCGCCCTCACTCCCCACCCACTGTGTTCATCCATAGGTGCACGATTTTTGTCCAGTCTCTTCCCGCATCTCCCACACCCCTTTTCCCCCCAAGAATAGTCAGTCCATTCCCTTTCTATGTCCCTGATTCTATTATAATCACCAGTTCATTCTGTACATCAGGTTATTTATTCACTTGATTCTTAGATTCATTTGTTGATAGATGCATCTTTGTTGTTCACAATTTGTATCTTTACCTTTTTCTTCTTCTTCCTCTTCTTAAAGGATACCTTTCAGCATTTCATATAATACTGGTTTGGTGGTGATGAACTCCTTTACGCTTTTCCTTATCTGTGAAGCTCTTTATCTG
>NW_005881943.1:0-5478 GCF_000147115.1 Myotis lucifugus | reverse complement strand
AAGAGGCCAATCCTAGGAGTGACACCGTCACTCCCCAACAGGCCGGTAGGAAGGTATTCAAGGACTTGGAATTGTAAGTTCTTAGCAGCACTCCTACCGCTGGTACCAAGACTTCCTAACCATCCCTGACATCAGGGGAGATAGGCCTGCGGCTCAGCAGCCCCACTCCCTCCTGCCTGTAGGTGACTCAGAGACCAATTGCATGCGTGTCTTTATTTCAGGTCCCTACGTTGGTAGCATTCAAGAGGATTAAGGTCTGAATTAAGGGCACAAAGCCCCTCTTCAGCCTTAAAGTAGCTGGGGGGTCCCAGTGCCCAGTGTGACCTTGCTGGGGTGTGGCCAGGAGAACAAGCCGCTACTCAGCCTGGCCGGCTGTTTACGTGGGGACCCAGGCGCTCCGCACCAGCTGCTGCCCGGGGTCTGTGGCTGCTGACAGGCTGTGGGTGGATAAAGTGGGCATTCATTTCCTCCAGCGGCTCCTCGCAAGGCACGCTCACCAGGGCAGCGGGAGTGAATGAGACGGGAGTGCAGAAAGCAGGAGGGAGAGGCAGCCAGGTGGGGGGAGCCCAGTGCTACTGCAAGGCCACGGTCAGCTCAGGGTTGAGACATTGGCTGCAGGGAACGTGAACTCTTGTTGCTTGACCCGCCTGAGTCTAAATGAGGCTAGTTAAACATTTCTAGCCCAACGTCCCCCCAATGAGCTGCCTGCTAAGAAAGGGTGGACAGACCCAACACTCTCAAATCAGTTTGGCCGCAGTTCAATCTTTTTGCTCCTCTGTGAAGATGAGCTGGGTCAGTTCTCTCTGTGATCTGCTGATAAGAGTCCTGGATGCGGAATTAGACCTTGGGTCTATTCCCAGCCTGACAACCATGTCCGTGACCTCGGAGCAGTTATGTAACTGTTCCCGGCTTCTGGGTCCCCCCTTTAAAATGGACATCATACCATTGTGCTACCTACTCACAGGGTGGCCGAGAGGATCAAATGAGAAAACCACCACAAGTCATGTTTGCATGAGTGGGAAGTAGGTCCTCCAGACCAGTGTGGGCAAGCCGTTCTGCAAAGGGCCACGTAATAAATATTTAGGCTTTGTGTATCACGTAAGGTCTCTGTTGCATGTTCTTCTTTGTGGGTATTTTGTTTGTTTGTTTGTTTGTTTGTTTGTTTTTGTTTTTGCAACCCTTTAAAAATGTAAAAATCCTTTTTAGCTCTTGGGTCACACTAAAACAGGCCCTGGGCTGGATTTTGCCAACTTCTGCTCGAGACAAACCATGAGAAAGGGCTTCAGGTAGGCTCAGGTGTTGTGATAAATCTAAATAAACATAATAGTAAGTAAATAAAGTATAGGTAGTGTATGAGTGTACAAATCCATGGCGTTTTCTGTCTGGTGGCCCCACTAGTGACATGAACCCCAGATCACAGGCCATATTATTCAAGTTCTCCTAGAATAGCAGAGCTGGCATGGCTAAGAGGCTGAGCGTCGACCTATGAACCAGGAGATCATGGTTTGATTGCCAGTCAGGGCACATGCCCGGGTTGTGGGTTCAGTCCCCAGTGTGGGGTATGCAAGAGGCAGATGATCAATGATCCTCTCTTATCATTGATGTTTCTATGCCTTTTCCTCTCCCTTCATCTGAAAACAATAAAAATATATTATAAAGGTCTAGAATACTTAGCCATTCACTGAACACCTCACTGCCCGGACTACAGCATCCATGCTGACCGGCTTAGGAGTCTCAGACTGGAGGTCAGATCTCAGCCTCTGTTCAGCCTAAGAAGTTCACTGAACCCCATGTTAATGCAACCCTGAGCGGAACATCCTGCCTCCCTAGCCAGTGTAGCCTGGGCATAGCTCCTGCAGGGAGAATGGAGTGAAGGCTTTTATTTGGAGGCCACTACTGTTCATGTAAGAATACCAATTAATATTACTTGTGACAGGGCACAAACAGTACTTTGTTGACAACGTATTTTTAAGCTGTGTCATTATTTCTCCTGGAACACCCGAATGCGGTAAGCTGGCTTTGTCACAGTCATTTGCGAAGAGGGGAATTGTGCTGATGAATATTCATATAGTACTCAAGACACTAACGTCAACTTTCATGATTAGGGCAATGCTTTCTGGTTCCTTCTGTCTCTGATGAGGAGTTGGGTCCCTGCTTCCCCTTGCATGTCAGTTTCCTCTTTCCTTATCCTCACTCCTTGGTTGGAGATACTAGAAGACCCGCAAAATGAAGCCTGGATGAGAACAGCAGAGGGCAAAGAAGGTTTGCTTTATTCCCTTCCCTTCCAAAATATTTTCAAAGAGAGATGGTGGATCAGTAACATTTAGACTAGAATAAAGAAGCAGCCAGATTTCAGCTACCCCCATGCAAGAGATCCTGCCAACCGAGTAAATCTTGCTTTTGTTGGTGCCATGTGGAAATACGATGAAATAAATGCACCATTTTACAACCAGTTCTTAGTGTCAAAACCACCTCGTACCTTCTTTTCACAGAGGGTACTATGGAGGGCCAGAAGGATGTGAGCTTTTCAAGAAGAGGACTGGTGTTCAGAGCTGATACCAGCACGGCAGTTTCTGATTCTGGTCCAGTGCACTGTCTGCTGCACCTGCTGGCTCCCAGGTGTCAGCTGTCCTGCTGGTCACATCCCTACATAGCTACACTTCATGCTTGTCATTTTATTTTTATGATCTCAAGAAGTCTTTCTTCACTCCAGATGAAGTTCTCTAACATTCCTAACTCAATACAATGAACCCTGCATGATTATTTCATGTTGTGAGCACTTTGAAAGGTCAACTCTACTATTACAGCACCACACAGAGTTAAAGTTCCATTCTGCAGAGGAAAGTTCTAGTCTTTCAAACACAGACCACTTCAAACATGGACCAAGCATCTTATAAATGCCTGACCCTGGTCACAAGAGGAAAAGTGTAAGAGGTTCAGGGAAAGTCTAGCACAGGGGTGGGCAAACTTTTTGACTCGAGGGCCACAATGGGTTCTTAAACTGGACCGGAGGGCCGGAACAAAAGCATGGATGGAGTGTTTGTGTGAACTAATATAAATTCAAAGTAAACATCATTACATAAAAGGGTACAGTCTTTTTTTTTTTTAGTTTTATTCATTTCAAAAGGGCCGGATCCGGCCCGCGGGCGGTAGTTTGCCCACGGCTGGTCTAGCATCTTCCAGGGTAAAATAACCCTAAGTACCCATCATAGAGATGATGGTCATCTGAGCCATTTTTACGTATGAAGGAAAGTACTTTAGAAATAAATATCTAGCCAAGGACAATGCCTGGCAACCACTAGGCACATGATAAAGGTTAATTAAATGAATGAAAACTCCTCTAAGGAGATTTTGAAGGTAAAGCTTCTTAGGAGAAGAATTGGACATGCTAATGAACTTAAAAGTTGAATGGCTTATTTGAGAACCCTGTACACAAACATCAACTTCTTAATAAAACATAATAAAGAGAGAAGATAGATGGCAGTGTCTCCCACACAGAAAACTATGGAGATAAGTAAATAAATAATTCTTACTCTGCAATTTTGGTTTCATTACACTACATGCTTCTGTCACTGTGTTATATTTCAAAACTGTGAATTTTTACTAAAATTTGGGTTGATTGATCCCTGATAGTATATGAGAGATTATGTCCTAATCTAAGCACAAAACTTCCCAATGGCCATTAATATCTGATGTGGAGTGTGAGTCCTTGTTAGCTTTAGCCCTGACACTGGACATTCTTGGACATGTCTTCAGACTTTGGGGAAGGGGCATGCTGCTGTCTGGAGGCTGAGGCCCTTGATATAGGGCCTCCTGAGTAACACTGGCCATCAGCTTCATCAGAGCCCTGGAAAGGGAGAGGTATCCATAAGTGACATATTCAGGGAAGGGAAGGTATGCCAGACCCACCCTGAGGAACTGCTGATTTTATTCTTCCAACTTCTTATTCCACTATTCCTAGGGGGAAGACAGGTAAAAACACACTTGGGAGAGAATGTCATTTTTCAAAACATCCCATGACTCCCACTAACTTCAGGATAAAAGAAACTTATTGGTATGGTAGACCAGACCTTCCATGATTTGACTTCAACCTTCCTTTCTAATCCTCACCTTCTGTCACTCCCCTCATACTCCATCAGCCTCTGTGAACTCCTGTCCCTTCTCAAATGTACCCTATTCTTTTTTTACCTTGTGCCTTTGCCTATGCTAATCCCTGTGCCTGAAAGGCCCTTTTTCCTTTCTGTGCTTGGTGAACTCTTACACATCCTTTAAGACCTAGTTCAAATAGTCCTCCTGAAGCCTTTCCTGACTATCACAGACAAAGGCATTTCTTTTCTCTGTTCACCCTTAAGGTCTTATGCAAATTTCTATGATGATGATACATTTGGCTCTTCAAGAATTCTTTATTTACATGTTTATCTCCTCCACTAGTCTGTGAGCTTCTGATCTATAGGGACTGTGACTGCTTATTATTACCCCAGAGCCTAACTCAGTACCTGGCCATAGTAGTCTTTAAGAAATGTTGAGTGAATGAGTGAATGATCTGGAAATAGGTCTTAGAAGGCTTTGATGGTCCAGCAAATTGATTCAGTCACAGCTCTCCTCAGTAGTGTTACGCTGTGGGCTATTAAAAATGATCCAGCAGAGTACAGGGAGAAAATATTGTAACTCCTGCTTTTATTTGTTTGTCAAAAATTAACAATCAATTTCATATGGATTGATATCACATATATTTAGTTTATAAATAAAAATACATACATTAAAAATAAGGTATACATTAATAATATTATAGGCTACTGTTATAAGCAATGGGAAGTCATTAAAAATTCGAAATACAGAAAAACATGAAAAAAGCAAGTGTGTAGGAAAATTGATCTTGTAGACTGGACGGAGGTATGTCAATCAATATCGGAAGCACTACAGTGGTTCATGCACAAGAGGTGAAAGACTAGACAAGTGTAGGTGCCATAGAAATGGTGGAAAAGGAAGAACTACTGAAGAATTACTATCATTATCTTCATTATTATCATTACATCAGTGCGACCAGAAAAAGTCAGAACCACACCGAGACTCTCAAATGCAGTCATAACCTGGGAGGCCAGGTAGAACTCAAAGGAGAAAATAGAATACTTTGCTCCAGGCTTAGATTCTATAAACAAGACTTAAACAAATTTTCTCACTTATTTGAGGAGTCAGCAAATAAGGGTCACCTATCAGGCCTTCCAATCCCAGATGAGGCTTCTTAATAAAGACTATTTATAGCCTCAGGTAATTGCGACAATACTATGCAATAATCACTATGTGGGGACATAGGATGGGGATCTGGTCGTTGCTGGGTGAGTGACCGTCTTCTGGCTGCTTCCTGTTGGCTTAGGAAAGAACAGAAGGTGGATTTGTTTGTCAGTTGAGCAACCTTGCATTGCCCTACCTTTGCCTGGCTTTCTCCCTTTAAATATTAACCATTTCTTAAAACATTTG
>NW_005881942.1:0-5478 GCF_000147115.1 Myotis lucifugus | reverse complement strand
CTTGGGCCCAGCCTCTGGCTCAGCACACACTCCCCCCCCCCCCCCCCCCCCCAGGAGCCTACCGAGGAGGAGGGACTGTCCATCGCCCAGCGGGAACCTCTGGTAGCGGGGCACGCTGACGGGCGGCACCAGGTGGAACTTGGGCTCCAGCAGCGGCTCAAGCCGTGAGGCGGAGGGGTCTGCGCAGTGGAAGAAGCTGTAGACCTGGCTGCAGGCTGGACGCACCTGGAGTCCTGGGAGCAACACAGGGAGCCCCTTGCTGGTCCCCGCTCACTCGGCCCTGGAAGGCTTCCCTGAGTGCAGCTGTGCGTAGCCTGCTCCTCTGCTCAAGAAATGCATGGCTCCCTGCCGCCACCAGCATCAAAGCCACATGTTCAGTTTGGCATTCAAGGCCTTGCCCATCGGTCCCACCTGGGAGCGCTGCTGTAGGCACCCAGACTGCACCACGGTGGCCATGTGAAACGCCCCAGCAGGCTAGCTTTCTCTGGGCCTTGGCTCAAGCTGCCCTCCTCCCAGCAGGCCCTTTTCCCTCTGCTCCGCTGGCCAGACCCCTTTCAGTTCTTCAGCTTTCACTTAGTGGCTACCTGACCTATGCAGCCAACCCAGGCTCTTTTCCTCAGGGTCAGCTGCCCTTCCTCCAGCCCCCACCCAACTCCTAGCCTGGTGGTAGTTCTTGGTTTGCCAGAGCCGGCAGTACACTTCTCTCACAGACCAGCAGGTGTCTCCACTGAGGCCTCCTTCTCCTCCGTGCGTCTCCCTGTCCCTCTATGTCAGGGGACTGGACTGACCACGTCCAGGGAGCCTTAGGGTACCTTAGTGACATCAGGGCAGCTGTGGGGTCCCGCCTCCTCTCTCTCCCCACGTCATGCAGAGCCCCGCCCTGTTTCTCTGTTCTGTACTGTAGGTCGTCAGTGAGCTCTGGGACAAAAGAAGTTTGAGAAGCCCTGGTATGTGCATCTGCAAGGTGCCTCCAGCCTCTTGCATCCTCAGAATCATGGCTTAGCCACCTGCCGGTGAAAACCACCTGGGTGTGTATTTCAGAGGAATGAGGACGGCATTCAAGGCTGTGACATGAGCAAAGGCACCGAGGCGGGCCTGGCTGCAGTGGGCCTACCTGGGCACTGGGGAAGGAGAGGGTGGGGGCCATAGGGTAACTAGTGATGGTTTCTCTTCCCACAGAGCATGACAACTGAACAACAGGCCCGCAGGTCAGCCAGGGGCATGTGACAAGGACAGTGAGACCCACCAGAGGCTGCCTCACCTTTGCTCCATCTGCGAAACGACCCCCCCATTCTTCCTCTCCCCTCCCCCTCCACCTCCTCCTTCTTCTCTGTCCACCTACCCCAACTCTGTGACCCACCCTCCCCCTGCCCCCGACGCCCCACTCTCCCCAACTTGAGGCCCTGACACAGTGGGCTAGTGACACAAAGGCATCTCAGCCCCAGGCTGTGCCACACCCACCGTCCAGCGCGGGCAGCACCGTCCTCCGCATGGCCAGGACCAGGCCGAGGGGCGAGCCGAAGAGGAAGAAGTCAGACACGTCGAAGTCCAAGCGGCCCAGGCTGACCGCAGGGGGCTCGGCCTCATCCTTCAGCATGCTCGAGTGGATGCTGGGGAGCGGGGAGACAGAGGCGGCGGGTTAGGGAAGGGCCGTGGAAGGGAAGCATCCGCTCAGCAGGGCAGCTTGAGGTCTGGGTACGGAGAGCCCAGCCCTCCATCTCTGGGGCCGGGCCCAGAACCAGAGTCCACGCGCTGGACGCCATCAACACAAGCTGGCAACCTCTCAGCATTGGCCACGGAGGCCTGGCCAACATTTGGCGAAGGCAGGGGTCATCGGCCCACTCTTTCCGTAAAGGGCCAGATGGTAAATATTTTAGACTTTGAGGGCCATATGGTCTCCATCACATCTACTTAACTCCGCCGTGTAGCAGGGCGAGCAGCCACAGACGACACCTAAACAAATCCGCGCGGCCAATGAAACTCGATCCACTGCAACTGGCCGAGGACCTGGGCCCACTAAGTGTCCCACGCGCTGGCAGGGTCTGTGATGCCACACTGAATCCCGGCCCCAGCTACCCGAGAAGCCCAGCCAGTCACTACACAGACCAGCTGGGCGGTGTCAGTCCTGCCAGATTAGGGCTCTCGTTGTAACTCATGTTCCAGGCAACCCGCAGACACAGATGCACACAGCTCCGGCTTCCCTCCCCGCCCGCCTGCAGAGGAAGCAGAGCTTAAAGAGAAAACGGCCAGACACGGAATTCCAATCACTCGCATCCCAGGCACCCAGTGCCCCCAAAGAGTCCGAGTTGATGTTTAGCCCCAGGCCCAGAGCAGGCTGCCCGGGAAGGGCAGGAAAACTGGGCCCTCCCTGACCTTCCAGCTGGCGGCCTCGCGTTTAAGACAATCCCGTGGGATGACGTGATTGATGAATCGATGAATAGAACGCAGATTCGACTGACATACTCCAGTTGGAGGAGAAAGGGACTTTTAGGAATCACAGTTGGAACGGGGTGTGAGCGAGGGTCCCGCACGCCGCACGCCTCTGCCTCGGGCGGTGTGAGCATCTCGCCGTGAGGACGATGACTGGCGTTCAACAATACGTCTTCCATGTACAGCGTGGTCCCTAAACACCCGCCAACTACTTAATTGCCAAAGAAGCAGCCATCTGTCCCTGCACCGGAGGGAAAAGCTGGCTGCATCGTCGGACCAGCTACCGAGAGCCTCCAACTTCTTGTCACTCTTCAAATGCGGGGTTTTCTTAAAGGATTTTTCAAGGATGAACCAGAAATGTGGAGATTGTACCTTGCAGCTCAGACTTGAAACAGAACTGCTTTTCTCTTAAAGAATCGTCTGTCGGAGGTGCTTTAAATGGCCAGAGATTTAACTATGCAGCGCCTCTGACCTAATAATTCCTCCTTCAGGAATGCATGCAAACAAAATAGCCCTAATATGCACATGAATGTTGATGCACGAAGGTCCTCACCAGGGCGCTATTTATAATTTTGAAGAATTGGAAAAAGCCAAAGCGTCCAATGACTGGGATTAAGTAAATGTGTCCGTTTACTCAGTAAAATATTGTTAAGGCCATCTACCAAGTATTTTTACTTTTTATTATTTTTTAAAAAATATTTTTATTGATTTCAGAGAGAAAGGGAGAGGGAGAGAGAGATAGAAACATCAATGATGACAGAGAATCACTGATCGGCTGCCTCCTGCACGCCCCCCAATGGGGATCGAGCCCGCAATCTGGGCATGTGCCCTTGACCGGAATCGAACCAGGACCCTTCAGTCCACAGACCGACACTCTATCCACTGAGCTAGGGCTCTACCAAGTATTTTTAATTATACAGGGGAAAAAAATCACACTATAAGGGTAGGTGTGTGTGGGGTTTTTTTTAAAGTAACACTAATTGCAAAGCATGTAAAAAAAATATATATACTGAACGAAAATAACACCAAAGCATTAGCGTGGTTCCCTCTGGGTGGTGAGGTGGTCTCTTTCCCAAATGCTGAGCTGGCCTCGTGCTACTTATCACTCAGGTAAGAAAGGAGGGAGCGACAGAGGAAAGAATTGAGGAGAAAGAGAAGAGGCGTTCCTTCCGATGCGGGTCTATGCTCAATACCTACTTGTATGTATCCTGAACAACGTGCAGATAGTTCAGTTAGCCGGTGTCGATGACCACGACCCTTCTAGAAGGTTAAAGGGTGGGCGGCTCCATGGGGGCCCTGGCACCGACGAGGAAAGGGTGCTGGGTACCGGGGGCTGGGGAACCAGGGCCGAGCCCAGCTCTCGTCCCTGGCTGTGTGGCCCCAGGAACCCCCCTGACTGACGTGGCCTCTACTGCCTCGTCTGAGAAACAGTGAGAACACACGCCTGGAGTCGCTCACAAAACACACACCAGATTCTGAAAACCGCCAGGAAAGTAGGCTGGGCCGCATTTGCCATGTTGCAGAAGATGAGCCTGAGGCTCGGGGATGTGCGGCTGCTTGTCCCCTCCCCCTGAAAGCTGGGGTGGAGCAGAGGCAGAGTCCAGAGCCCAGGGTCTCAGCCCAGGGCCCATGGGGAACAGCCTTGGGCTCAGGCTGGACTCCGGGCCCCAAGCCACCCCAGGACTGGTCCTGAGCCACCCCTTGGACGCTAAGCCGAGGTGCTCTCTGCTCCGGGTGCTTTGCCGAAGGAAGATGGGACGCAGGGAATGGTTACCTTGATAGGAAGGCATGATGCTGGGTGATGGCCTCGCAGTCATAGGTGGAGGAATCGCTCTGTTTCCGTGGCAACGGCCTCTTGGGCTCCTCGTCCTCCAACACGCTGGAGATGTCAATGCTGCTTTTGCTGAGCCGCTGCTGCCGGCCAGATTGCATTCTTCTTCAACCCCCAGGGTGTCCTGTGGGACCGAGGAGAGGGCAGGAGGACACCGCAGTCACTGGGGACTCTGGGCCCCCCCCTCCTCCCCACCCACAAGGAACCCCTCTCTCCTAGACGTGAGAGGCAGCGCATCTTCCAAAAGAAGCATGAAAGCCGCCATCCAGTCGTGGTGGGATTTTAGTCACAGGGCTGTCTCCTGCCCCCAAAGGGATTGGCGAGTTAGTGGGACTCGGGGCAGCTACCTGGGGACCCGACCCCAAATTAGCCCCCCGGGGCCTCCGTTTCCTCCCCTGTGGTAGTAATCGCTTGCTACTCCTGTGAGATTGAGATACAGTATATACTTTGTGACCTGGATTTCGTGGTGCATGTGTCAAGGGTTAACAGTCCTGCCCTCAGAGAGGCCCCTGCTCCCCAGGACAGACCCCTCCACCATGCCCACCCCCTGGCCCGCACCTGGGTGCTGCTGATGCTCCCCTTCCGGCTGCTGCTGCCAGGGCTGTCGCCCGAGGGCCCCGCACTGTAGCAGATGGCATCAAAGGCCAGGAGGCCCCCCACACAGTCCCCGATGAGACACACCTGCAGAAGGCACAGCTGGGACCACAGGCCTGGCCACTGCTGACCCCTCACCCCACACCCACCCGGAGCACCTGGGTAACAAGGAGCCTGTCCCAGGGAGGCCTGAGAGCTGCAATAGGGGGAGGGGTGCTCATTCTGGGGCCAGGGTCAGGGGAGGACAGGACCAGGCTGGGGTGCGGGGTCAGACTGGGGCCAGGGTCAGGGGAGGACAGGACCAGGCTGGGGTGCGGGGTCAGACTGGGGCCAGGGTCAGCTGAGGACAGGACCAGGCTAGGGTGCGGGGTCAGACTGGGGCCAGGGTCAGGGGAGGACAGGACCAGACTGGGGTGAGGGGTCAGACTGGGGCCAGGGTCAGCTGAGGACAGGACCAGGCTAGGGTGCGGGGTCAGACTGGGGCCAGGGTCAGGGGAGGACAGGACCAGACTGGGGTGCAGGGTCAGACTGGGGCCAGGGTCAGGGGAGGACAGGACCAGACTGGGGCCAGGGTCAGGCTGAGCCAGGGCTCAGGCATGGCCAGGGCTCAGCATGGGCTCACA
>NW_005881941.1:0-5479 GCF_000147115.1 Myotis lucifugus | reverse complement strand
GTTTCTCCACAGGTAACCTTTGATGTACGCGGGGTGCTCCAAAGTGCATAGACAGAAGGTGCTATAATTATACTGGAATTGCAGATGCTTGTGACTTTCTCTTTGTGATGTCTTACGATGAACAAAGTCAGGTCTGGTCAGAATGTATTGCAGCAGCCAATGCTCCCTATAATCAGACAATAACTGGTAAGACACACCAAATAATCATTTATTGCTAATATTAATTCCATAGCCTCAAACACTAAGTCTTATTTTAGTATTTCTAAGGCATTTGTATACCTTTTCCATGCTTTCTTGAAACATGAAAAACATTTAATTTGGAGAGCTTTAAAGTTTACAAAAATGTTAAAGTTCTAAAGTTTTTATTTAATTCTTCTAGAAATCTTCTAAGTATGTTATTTATTAATCATCTATTGCACATGAGATGAAGGGTGTTATCTTGATTGCACAGCTATGAAGTATTACATAGTTGAAACTCAAGCGTTTTAACTTCAAGTCAACGCACTTCTCTCAAAATTACATAAATAAGGTATTTTTTAAATCTAGAACTTCACAAGATTTTTTGTTGTTGTTGAAATAACCAATGTTAAATCATTTAATAGCAAAGATAGTTATGATGTGAATATCTTCTACACATGATTGATAGCATTGGCTTTATCTCATTTGACATTTACTATTAGTACATGCTATATTGCAAATTACATGCATACCTAGGAGATTTTATAGGACCACAGCAATAAAGTGAGTATTGCAATAAAGGAAGTCATAGTCATTTTGTGGCTGGAGAGTCTGTCGTCAGGTTGCCAAACAAGCAATAAGGAGGGTATGCCTGTATAGCATCACAATTAAGAGTATTTGTGATCTCTCATTCATATGATATGGCCTTTGCATTATCCTTTCCAAAGTTTGGATTAGTTTATATCCCATCAACCAATTGAATCAAAGGTTGTTTACTATATGGACTCAAGTGAATTTTTCTCAGATAGTTGGCACTGATTTGTTGATTGGTTAATAAGTAAAAAATTATTTCTTTTTTATATAGAGGTAAAACCTTAGAACCTGGCCTCATTTTAGCATGTCCTAGTTGTTTGGACAGATAATTAAAAATTTGACAATTTAATTCTGTTATAATTAAAAAGTAATTATTTAATCTTCCCAAACTGTTTCATGGAAGAGATGATAATTGTGCTCTATCAATAAAAGTTTCATAATCATGATGAACAAGAATACATCCAGAGACAAATGGCAGGGGAGGGGGGGTTAGAGAGCAACCAAAGGTCTTGTATGCATGCATATTAGCATAACCAATGGACAGAGACACTGGGGTGGTGGGGGCTTGCCCGGGGTGGGAATGGCTAGGGCAGGGGGATGTCAAGTGGGGAAAAAGGAAACATATGTAAATATTTAGACAATAAAAAAGGTTTCATAATCAGATGTTTTCAGAAATGATGAATAACCCACCCCTTTCTTGGCTATTGAATGGTATACCATAACTTCAAAGGGAATGAAAAGTAGCAAATTTACTTAACATTCTACATAGTCTTAGAACTTCTCTTGGTGGAAAAACAACACATTTTGCAGCATTGGGCAGAAAGGGATCCATAGTACTAGTAATTTCTTCACTTTTCTCTTTGTTTCTATAACTACAGATTATCTAATATAGAGTAAGAGGGGGACATTTCTTATCCCTAGCTGTAATTCATGCTTTTAGGGTATTTGAAAACAGGGGACACTTGTGCTTCCTATAAAAAATTCTGAGATCATCCCAGACAAAAAGTTTAAGACTTATAGAACTTTATCAAAACTTCAGAACCTATGCCTGGCTGGCATGGCTCAGTGGTTGAATGTTGACCTATGAACGGTCACGGTTCAATTCCCGGTCCAGGCACATTGAAGGCTCGATCCCAGGAGGCAGATGCTTCTCTCTCATCACTGATGTTTCTATCTTTCTCTCCCTCTCCCTTCCTCTCTGGAATCAATAAAAATATGTTTTTAAAAGAAAAAACCCTTTAGAATCGAGAATATAAAATACACCTAGCAGTTAATAGACACAATCAGCATGCTTTCCTGAAGTGTCATTCTTTCTAGAATTAAATTTTGTAATTTTTGCATTAATTTCGTCTTAATTATTTTGCATGGTTTTATTACTTAATTGAAATGGTTTAGAAAGTGATTTAGAATGTATAGTTTTTTGTTTGTTTGTTTTTTAAATCTTCACCTGAGGATATTTTTCCATTGATTTTTAGAGAGTGGAAGGGAGGGGGAGACACAGAAAGAGAAGGAAACAGCGATGTGATAGACACACATTGATTGGTTGCCTCCCACACATGCTCTGGGATTGAGCCTGCAATCGAGGTATATGCCCTTGACTGAAATTGAACCCAGGACCCTTCAGTCAGTAGGCTGATGCTCTATCCACTGAGCCAAACCGGCCAGGACTATAATGTAGTTCTTAAGGGATAATTTTCAGAATATCAGAGAAACAATGTATTAGTATTTTGCAGAAATGTACCTGTTTTACAAACTTAGATGCTGCAAGGCTTTGTATAAATATATTAGTAGACATATGAAGGGAAAAAATATGCCTTTTCTTTCCCTATTTGATTAGCATATGATGACTACATCAAGATGGGCATTAACCCTAAGAAACTTGTAATGGGTCTTCCCTGGTATGGTTATGATTATATCTGCCTGACTCTATCGGAGGTAAGAACAGCTCATTTCTTACATAATTTCTTTCTCCTTCTTTTGTATTTTTAGACCTTGCTGTAATATATAATATTCTATTTAGAATTTACCAACTATCCTATATATAGTGTATATAAACTTTAGAATTTCTAAAATATACTAGTAGTTTGAGACTAAAAGGGAAAAGGTTTATTTTTAAATATTCAATCCCATGAAAGTTTCTGAGTGTTCTATATTTTCATTTAATAATGAAATTTAATTTTCATATTGTATAGTCAGCATATCTACATTTATATAGTATACATTTTTTCTAATAAATAGTTTCAGTATATTTTTTGATTTAACTCTTAACATATACTTAAATGATAATTTCTAACATGAACATTTCTGCATTTCTAGGATCATGTTTGTACCATTGCAAAAGTCCCTTTCCGGGGAGCTCCATGTAGTGATGCTGCAGGACGTCAGGTGCCCTATAAAATAATTATGAAGCAAGTCAATAGTTCTCTTTCTGGAATCCTATGGGATGAAAATCAGAAGTCTCCATATTATAACTATAAAGTAAGACTTTTTGTAATTGCATATTTTCATAATTACCTATTTGATATGGAGAATTTCTATCAGTTTTCTTTTCGGTACAACATATTGACTGCTGTTTATAGCAGTAAACTTGTCTTTGAGTCTGTTTAATCAGGAACTTGACTTCCCTGGTGAGCAATTCAAGTTATGGTCACAGTCGAACTGCTCTTCATGAGCCACTTGTCATTGTAGGTGGTATAATAAAAACATGCATATAACAAACAGGATTTCCTGAATAGTTGACAAATATGTATGAAGACTGTGGCTTCTAATAAGCTTTGGGAAAAAATAGGCTGCTCACTCTGAAAACCTCCATTTCAAACTAGATAGAGACTCTGATGAGGCTCCTATGCAGAAAGAAATGAGGCTGAGAACAAGAGATGCCATCATGGACTTTACAATGGAAAATGGCATCATTTCAAATTTATTTCAAAATTCAGTCAAACTATGTGATATGAGACCAATGAAAAACAATGTTAAAATTAGAAACTAAAAATATAACAGAGATTTGAAAAAATGGATGAATGATAAGCAATTCTATCAGGTAGTGTTTGATAAATAGGAATTGCCATACCAAAGGGGCAAAGAAAAGTTATATTTTTCATAATTTACCTTTAGCATAATAACTTTTCACACCTCAAAAATCTAAGTACTAGCTATGACTTCACTTTGGATTGTTACTGTAAAAGGAGCCCAAAAAAGATATGATGTAAGTTAATTCCAGTAAGAATATCAATTTTAACTAATGGTCTGATAATCTTTTATAAAAAATGATAGTAACCATACATATTTAATAAATTATAATGGATTTATATCTATACATGCCTATATATCAATTATGTAGAAAACTTTATTGTAGAGTTTTCTAAACTTTAGAGTCTAGTGGGCATACCTAGTAATTAAACTATGGCATACTGTAACCCTTACCTTTGCCAAATAGTATTTATAGAACCCTGTTCTAGGAACTGTTAATATTACACACACACACACACACACACACACACACACACACACACCATGGCCAAATAAATTTGGAAAACAGTGCATACTGTATGTCCCTCCTGGAGATTTAAAATGTACATTATAAAAAAGGATTTGAGAAGTGCTGCAGTACATACATAATTTTTTTAAAAACATAGAACCTTGTTTCCTAGCACTGTTAGGAACATGCAGGGGGAAGGGTGTTTCAAGAATATGTCTTGTAAAGATTGTATGTAACCAATTATACATAATTTAGAAATATGTAATACTGAATAATAGTTGTTACTGTGATGTAGTGTTTTTGAATCCCTGTCTTATTTTTTCCGTCATGAATAAGAAGACACATTCTTTAAGGTCTTAAAATTCAGAATACATTTTGATGAGCCTTGAAGACCATTCATTCCATGGCACTTCAGACAACAATCTAATCATACCACTTTTGTTCCTCTTTTTGTTGCTTGTAAAATTAGCAGCAACCAAAATCAAGTTTCTGATGTGATTGAAGAGAATCATTCTGCCTTCTTATGCTGTCTCAGCAATAGCAGCTTCATCTTGGTACTCAGTATTCTTGAAGGCATCTATGCCTGAACCATGCATATATATCACTCCTACATGTACTCAGTTTTTCATCCTTTGACCCTTCACTATTTTGAGGCATTTGAAATTTCTTAACAGTGTCAAAAAGGCTCACAGTACTGGCTCGAATGATGGCAAATTCAAAGCTATTTGGATTTGCTCCTAATCTTCAAAAATAAATATTTTTATATTTAGGTACAAGTTCTTCAAGTTGTCTTTTAATGGTGAATTACAATTGTTACTAGATCTAAATATCTGAAAGTACAGAATATAAGATATAGTATAAGATATGCTTGTATGTAATGAGTCTATTATAACTTCAATATTCCATAGCTTATTTATTTACCAGTGACTGTTGTTCTTCAAAGAAGTTATTTTAGGAGACTATTCTAATTCCAGTGGTGCTATCATTTAAAAAAAAATGTTACCAGCATTAGTTGAGAACTGCCTTTAAAATTTTTCCAAGATGTATATAAAATCAGTAAATTATTTTGTGACCACAGGTCATTCTATTTTTCCCTCCTACCCCCCCCCCCCCATTCCACGACCCTTTTGCCTAGATCTGCTCCTTTTCTCTTTCCTTTATCCAACAAACTAGAGGCCCAGTGCACGAAATTCGTGCATGGGGGGAGTGGTGTGTACCTCCAGCCCAGCC
>NW_005881940.1:0-5480 GCF_000147115.1 Myotis lucifugus | reverse complement strand
ACATTGATGAGAGAGAACATCGATCAGCTGCCTCCTGCACATCTCCTACTGGGGATGTGCCCGCAACCCAGGTACATGCCCTTGACCGGAATCGAACCCGGGACCTTTCAGTCCGCAGGCCGACGCTCTATCCACTGAGCCAAACCGGTTTCGGCAAATTTCCCCTTTTTATAAGGACACTAGCCATATTGGATTAGCAGGCACCCTACTCCAGTATGACCTCATTCTAACTTAACTAATTATATCTATAGTGACCCTGTTTCCAAATATATAGCACTCTGAGGTACTGGGGGGTCAGGACTCTAATATATAAATTTGGGTGAAGTCAGGGAACACAATTCAACCCATAACAGGACTGTTTGTTGATGGCAGACAAGGGGACAGAGTGCCAGGGTTTTGGAGGTAGAGGGTGATTGGGAAAGTAAGTCACAGTAATGGAAATACAGAATGTTTGGGATGATAGATGACATGGGAGCTCAGGTGTCTGGTTAACAGGTAACAGGGATGTGAATCATGATGGTGTTGGGCCTGATGGCCAAGCAGGATGATGAGGGGCTACAGGGTAGATGTTCTCTCTTGCAGCTCTTAGCCAGATGGTGGACAAAGCTGGAGTGAAAGAGCTCTTAGCGCACTTGTCTCAGGAGCAAGAGGAACTCAGAGAGTTTTTTCCTCTCGTTCTGAGAGGTGTGGTAAACTTAGGGAAGGCCAGTCTCACTAGGAACATGAAACTGGGACTGCCTGTCCTTTGCAGGGATTGTGTTGTGGTGGCCAAGACATGAGATGTGAAGTGTCTTTGTCATCTGATAGGTTGGCACTGTGGTACTTTTCATAATCAGGTGACTTCTTTTTTTTTTTTAAAATATATTTTATTGATTTTTTACAGAGAGGAAGGGAGAGAGATAGAGAGTTAGAAACATCGATGAGAGAGAAACATCGATCAGCTGCCTCCTGCACATCTCCTACTGGGGATGTGGCCGCAACCCAGGTACATGCCCTTGACCGGAATCGAACCCGGGACCCTTCAGTCCTCAAGCCGACGCTCTATCCACTGAGCCAAACCGGTTTCGGCCAGGTGACTTCTTGACGTTACAAGTATTTGTCAGCTATAGAGTTCAGTATAGTGTATGGTATTATGGAGAGAGTTCCTTAACATGGTTCAGTGAAATTCATATTTCAAGGGGAATGTTTATTCTTAAAGGTAGAAACTTTTCTTGGGTGTGAGTACCTGGAGTTCTTTAACATGTTCCTTACGACAGCGGTTGCCAACTGGTGGTGTGCGGGCCACTGGTGGTCTGTGGGCCACTGGTGGTCTGTGAGGTCCGAAAGGTTGGAGACTGCTGCCTTATGATATGCTGCTGCTGCTAAGTGCATTTCCTATGTTCAGGATGGGCACAGTGGGGCCACTATCAGAATGGGTTTCACAGATTTGTCAAATAGAAAAAAGACTTGGGTGTCCATCTAGTTTTCCCTTCTATATTCGTATTCTACCTGCTGATACTTTTTCTTCCACTCCCCAGGGCCTCTTTACTCTCCTAATTTACTCTTCTTGTTTCTCCATTCTCTTCATGAGCTGCCTCAGTGATATGGCAGAAAAATATTTTCATTGAACTAATTGATATTACAAAAAGAAAAGGGAAGAACAAAAGCTGAAATTCATTCACGGTTAACTATGGCATTAGATATATTCACATGGTTACCTCTTAGTTTAAATTACTCCTCCGAAGAAGGAAAGGAATGGATCCTCTTTTATAGATGGGGAAACTGAGCCACAGGGAATTAAATGACTTTGCACAAGGTTATACATCTAGTTAAAGGGACACATTCTTGATGGACCTTAGGTTACCCTTTCCCTCATTACATCATTACTTCCTAGTGTAGCAAATGAGTGGCCTCCTTCAAGTGTCTTTTCATTGAAAGAAGATGCTGCCTAGTGTAATAAAGGCGGCTCTCTGGTCTATAGGGCAGAGACCTGGCATCATATCTGGCTTTATCATTCAGTAGCCGTGTGATCCACTAGCGTCAGCTGTAAAATAGGGCCAACAGTATCTACCCCCAGGGTTATTATGATGCTGAATAAATGATATAAGAAAGAACTGAGGAAATCAGTGCCTGGAATATTATATGTTTTAATGATGACTTTTTCCTTCTCTTTGCCATTAATTATTTGGATCCAGAACCAGAACGCTTGTTAAACCAGAAGAAAATAGTCCATAACAATTGGTAGTGGTGGACTAGTGGGTAGGTGAGGTGGTTGGGAGATTTTCAGCATAGCTCAACTCCCATCAAGGCCAAAAGCCCAGATCTAAAATTTGGCCCTAGTTTGTGAGTTAGAATGCAATATTATTATGCCACAGGAATAAAATCTCTAGTCAAAAGGTTCACTGATTCTGACCCCTCCCAAATAAATGCGATCTCACTTTTGACAGGTCTCAATGAATCAAGCATTGCCATATTCAGGGGGAATTCAGGAACATTCAGCCATTTTCTCTCTATAAGAGCTACAGGAATTCCATTGGAATGTGAGCTGAGTACACAACAGAAATGGGAGGATGAGACTCCTAGTAAATTTTAACTCCACATAATTGAGTCACTGACTCCTGGAGGCCGGCACTGGAATCTGCTAAATGATAGAGCCTGGAGTTGGCTCCTATGGTAGCAACCTCAAACTTTAGTGTCCTCAATAATCTCTAGGGAACTGTGTTAGAAAGCCCTTTGCTCAGAGATTCTAAACCACTAGATATTAGGTGAGACCCGGGACTCTGCATTTCTGCAAAGTTCTTCTGGTGATTTTGATGCAAAGGATCAATAAGCAATACTTTGAGAAATACTGACCAATTGATACAAGCTTATCATATTTACAAAATGCAGTTGTTTTAAGTCTGTGACTAATTGCTTTGCATCATTATCCTTTGTCCTTGACTTGCTGTACTTGGCACCTTGAGATGCACACGAATGGGGGTTGGATCTAACTTTGTGGATGAAATAATCTTGGAAAATTTTACCTGTAAAATATTAGCACTTCAAGGAAGGGTCAGCATAAATTATTTCTAATATTGGCAGCAAAATATGTTGTCAAAATATGTTGTACATTTTTTTTTATTACCCCCCTGCCTTTTGAATCTCAGATTCATTTTCTTTGTAAGAGAATGCTCAGTAAAGGAAGTTAGATGCATCACTCCTAGGACTTTTCTACAAAATTCAATGATGCTGATCTAAAGTCTTTCCTTTAATTGGAGATCTCTTAGGGGCATAGAATCAGGAATCAGATTTATAAGGCTGGAAAACTTCATCAGATGCCATCTAGTGTGTTCCTTGCCTTTGGCAGGATCACATTTAAGTCAATTTGTTGCAATTGTACTTCCAAGGGTGCCTGTACCTTCATTGCATTGCACCCATGTTTTGACAGCCCTGGGCCCTAGATTTCAAAGGTCATTCCTCTGTGCACTGGCTATTCATTGTAGAGGATTAGGAAGGCAGGAAGAGGCACCAGGTCTTTTAACTAACATCTGGAGACTTTGATATGATTGGCCAATGTAGTCCTCATGAACAATGAAAGGATGATTGGGCGGAAGAGGCATCAGTACCTGTTCTCTACGTAGAAACACTGAGCCCAAGGTGTGCTAGGTGTTCTCTTTGCTTGGGCAGTGCTGTTGCTCCATGTCCCCTCCTTCCCCCAAAACCACCCAAACCAATGGGGCAATAAGGGGTTCAGACAGTAGACGTTAATGATATTCAGGTATAATCTTTGATTTTCATATTAGCAGAGAATTCTTTTGAATTGTCCTATTTATCGTAAATTTTTCTATATTAGCTTCTCAAGAGGCATTAGTAAGAACAGTAGGCAAAGCAGGCCAGGAATGGGGACAAGAAAAAGGCCAACTATACCCTGAATGAACAACTCATACAAAATCAGAATTGAAGCAGTTTTATGTTAGGATGTCATTGCCACTCACTGTCCCCCAGCTACGCCTGTGCAGCCCCTAATAGGCTGCCCTATACATAGTAGGTGTTCAATAGTGCATATAACATGTTTGATTCAATTCAGCGTATCAGTGAGATAGGAGTTCACTTGGATTCTTTCAGTTCTGAGGTCAGAATCACGGGATTTTTTACTACCAAGGGGTGAAAAAGGTCCCTCCCCTCCTCAAGAGTAGAAGAAGGTCCTGGGGTGAGGCTGAGTGGTGTGGAGTGGCTGGTAGCACCTCACAGATGACCTCTACTATTGGGAAACTCCCTCTGCAGGGGACTCAGTCATTGGCACCAATCTCTTTTGAGACATAGGAATGAGTAGATCTTGGAACGTCCGTTGATGGGGGAAGTGCATTTACCAGTAGGTGGATTTGGGGGCGGCAACCTAAGGGATTTGCTAGAGTGGAACAAATACCACACCACCACATCTCACCCCCTGTGGGCGCCTGGACTTAGAATGTGGCCAAGTTGGTGTTCAGAATCAGTCAGCCAGCCTCACTCAGTGTGTCCACCCTGGGCTGACAGCACCAAGGACTTGGAGAAAATGCTGCACTGACAGGAAATAAAATCATTCCAAGGCTTTCTTTAGCATCTTGTCTGTGTCTTTCAATAAATATTTATTATTTTGGTGAAAAGAAATTTGCTGGTGTGTCATATTCCATCTTCTGGGAAGAAAATATTGAGACAGGAGGGCATTTATCACTCTAGAGTTTATTGGCTTTTACTGTTTATTTATCCTTGAAAGGAAAACAGTCCCACACCAGGAAGTGCTGCCATGACAGCCAAGCCTCCAGATGCATGACAAAGACTCAGGCAGTTGTAGTGGCCTCATTTTTCAGAAAATGGTTCTGCCCTCCTGTCGAGGCACTGGTGCTCTGCTTCCTCCCTCATCTGGTTCCGGGCTACCCCCTTCCTGGGCTGAGATCCTGGGAGAGACACCTGTGGTTGAGCTTCAATTTCTCCCTTTGCAAAATGAGAGATTGGCCACGTGAGCCTAGATGCATTTTTCATCTCTAATGGCTGTGTTTATTATTGTTTAGAATTTGGCTCTTTTTGTATATTATGTTAACAAAGTGAAAACCCCACAAAACCCAGAACTCCTGAAAGTATAAACTAAAATCTGTCAGCATTCCTTGTACTGTGGGTGAGCAGCTGAGAGAAATGTTGATTGGAGATGGACAAGCCTTTCTCTCAGGCACAGAAGGCACAGGGCTCTCTGTGGGAGGGCTGGATCTTACTGTGAGCCTCTGGAATGCAGTGCCCAGGGTGTCAGGTTTCTGCCCTTGGACGAGTGTGGAGAGAACTGAAGTTACATCTTATTTGTGCTTCTACTAGAATCCCCATCTCCTACCACTGCACCCCATGCATCGCGTTCTCTCTCTCTCTCTCTCTCTCTCTCTCTCTCTCTCTCTCTCTCTCCTGTGTAGGAGTTTTTGTGTCTCCAATTAACATTTATTCTCTATTTCAGCCTCCACCCCTCCCCCTGTTTCCTTTTTTTTTCCACTTATTAT
>NW_005881939.1:3670-5661 GCF_000147115.1 Myotis lucifugus | reverse complement strand
TTCTTACCCAACTCCCAGAAAGAAAGCTTGATGTCTGCATCTTGACCCTTCACTTGATGGAAGATCAAGGGGGTCACATTGCTCCAGATGGAAACTGCTTCATGAATAATGTCATTCACTATAGCTGGATTAACTTCTTTGGGGTAATTGATAATACTGAAAGAAGAAACTTTTAAGTGAAATAGTTTAAAGGTAGAGGAATTATTCTAAAAAAGAATGACTCTCCTTTGGGGCAAATCACTGAATATGTTGGGGCCTCATTTTGCTCATCTGTAAAATAGATAAATCCTAGACTAATTGAATCAGAAACCCGAGTAATTAAATCTGCAAAACATGGGTTTCTGGGGATTTTAATAAATTCCCCACATTATTATTTTTATTTTTTATTTATCCTCACCAGAGGATTTTTTCCCTTTTTAAAAAATTTATTTTATTATTATTTTTTATTTTTTTAGAGAGAGTGGAAAGGAGGGAAGGAAGAAAGAGAGAGAAACATCCATGTGAGAATATGAAAGAGACACATTGATTGGTTGCCTCCTACACATGCCCCAACTTGGGACAGGAATCGAATCTATAACCCAGGTACCCAGGTACGTGCCCTTGCCTGGAATCCAACCCTCGACCCGTCAATGCATGAGTCATCACTCTCACCACAGTGAACACTGGTTAGGACCCCACATTATTCTTATATAAATGAAATTCTGAGAACTACAGCCCTTAAAAGGTGATTGCAAGAAAAATAATTGTGAACTCAATTGTAATGTACACCATTTTATATGGTTTAGCATTGCTTTGCTTTGGATGTATCCCTAATAAAGTAACCTACATGGGGAGCAAAAATATATCAGAAGTGTACACAATAAACACCCCACCCCCATACATACACATAAAGACAGGGGGAAAAAATAATAGATTTAACTAAAGTGCTAATAGTGAGTGGGATCATGGCGAAAGGATAGCAATTAGGCTCCATTTCCTAAAGAGATTATCTGAATAAACTAGAATGAGAACAGGGAGAACCACCTTCTCTAAGGGAGATTTGGGCTGAGGAGAGAGAGAAAACAGAAGACAGTAGAGATGACTCCAGGTGGGCCATTGTAGGAAGTCCTTTGAAGTAATCACCCCATTTATCCCTCCAGGCCTAACAATAAGCACCTATAGGTCAGATTGTGCTTATTCCATTTGGAATTTTCTGGGGAGACAGAGCAGTTAGCCACATCAGTGATTCCACAGCGAGGGTGGTGGAGCTTAGCCAGCATCTGCTCATCCTGTGGGTCTGTCTTGTGAACAACAGACTGTGGAAACTGTATCTCTTTCCCCCGGGTAAGGAGTGGCCACTCTTTCTTGGTCAGGGAACACCAACGGAAATTGTCCTGGGTGAGAAACAGGGAATGGATGAGTACTTGGAGACCAGCAAGGCAGAAACAATATCAGCACCCCAGGGCAAAGCCTCATTTGAGGGCCTGGGAAGGATGGTGCTTTGTAAACCTCCTGTTCCCAGTCAAATGATGACCACTAACCCTGATTCTCCTGTCACTAGGGAGAAGAAATATTAAACACAGGTGATAAAATAAGAGTTATTTAGATAACCTGTTTAAAAATCTCTAAAAATAAAGCATCTGAGTTTCTGGATAGAAAGCACCAAGAATAAAGGTCTTGAAGGTATTAGATAGGAATTGCCCAGGAAGATGGCCTCTGGTCTTTCTGATTGATTGAGGTTTTCTTAGGACAGAATCTTTGACTTCTCAGACATAGAGTTTGACTGATTCTGTATACCCGGTCCATTGGCATTTATACATTGCCTTTCATTATCATCTACTCCCTGTTTCTATTGACTGCCCTACAAGGCCAATCTACTGAATTTTAATTTCCTGGAGAAAAAGCCAGAACTTTGCATTATAGTCAATATTCTTGTCTGTATTTTTTAACCATAGCTGAACTGAAAGTACTTTAAGGGCAATGTTCATGTCTAATACAACTCAGTCTACACA
>NW_005881939.1:0-3490 GCF_000147115.1 Myotis lucifugus | reverse complement strand
ACTATAACCAGTTATCAGGAGTTTAAGGTATTTTGGGGGATGTTTAAAAGTTATGGGGAAAAATCAGTTTCTTGGGGAATTTGAAAGTATGTGGTAGATAGTTTGAGAGATTTCTCAGTTGATAGAAAGGACATATTTATTCATTTGAATCACTTCCCTTGATCCCTTACCACCTCAGAGACTCAGAGATCCAGATACCTGCATGTTCACTCTCTACCCTAGAGAAGGCAAAGAGTGTGAGAGGTGATCTCTGGGGTCCAATTATTAATTAGGTATAATAAGCACAATATTTTTAGTGGGGGTGGAGTCCCAAAATGACTTAACTACTTTTAATCAATAGAATAAAATGAATGTCGAGATTAAAGGAAATGATTTATTATGTAATATTAATACATTTCTCTTTATATCACACAGTAATGTGTATGCATGTAATTCATATATGGAAAAAGAGCCCACAATAGTTATAACGTGATAATATTAGTACACCTACCTTAACAAAGTCCAATCCTTTACAGTCTGTAGTAGGAGGCACTGGAAGGGTCAGGCACTAAGGCAGAAAAATTGTAGCTTTTAAGATGAGAGGCTGCATGGCAAATGCTCATTTCTTACCTGCTTGAATGCGCCTAACAGGGATCATGGAGCCTTGATAGCTGTGCCAGCAAGATCCAATGACTCACGCTGCTGTGTGGCCTTTCTTTGTACTGGTTGTGTTGCCATTGGCCATTTTGGGTGGAAGGCCAGCCTGCCAGGGCCATGACAGCAGCCATGTGGTTTATTTTTCATATTCATTTTACACCTGATGGCCCTTTGAATACCTGGTCATAGCCTTGGCTAAGAAAATACTGGAATATCTCAGGTAACCGGGGACATTATTATTTAAAAAATGGAGAAATAAAAACTAAAAATAGGAGACATAGGAACAGTGTTACAGTTTTGCCTCTAGAATAATTTCTTTACTAACCACAGACAAATACTATCTTGCTCCAACAGCTAAAGAGGAAAGATCCAGAGCTAAATATAAAATAATCTCTGAGAACCATATAGGAGAGATATAGGAACACACAGAAAGAGAAAATTGCTAAAAATAAGTTTGAGAAAATAAATCATTAATGATAAGATGGGCATACACAGCACAATGCCTAAGCAGGTAGCCTTTGAAATCACATAGATATGGGCATGGATATTAACTCTGTTACTTAAAAGCTGATCTGATTTAAGAAAGTTATTTAAAGCTATAATGCCTCTGTCTTTTTATCTGTAATTTAAGGAAACAAATTATATTCATATAATACATCTCAGTATTAGAGATGGCACCTGAGCACTGGGCCTGGTACACTGTAAATCGCACAGACACAAAAGCTAAAGCAAAAACGAAGACCTGGAGACACTGAGAGAAAAAATGAATAAACACCATTCTTTACTGAGCACTTTCCAAGTGCCCAGACCTGAAATTGTCCCTCCAGTGAGGAAGAGACGCAGTGATTGGATGTGGGTCCATTTCCTGCCCTCTAGGAGCTCATCCTCTGGCCACCACAGGAATACCTGCTACACTCGTCCTCAGAGAACAGAGTTTGCCAATATTCCATGCCTCCCTCCCTCTTACTCCTGCCAATTTTTCCAGATAAACCAAATAGGATATACTGATCCTGTGAAGAGAATGGAAATAGTATAGAGAATAGATGGGGCAGGTGAGGGTGTTCACTACTTATGACTCACCCCCAAACCTCTAGATCCCCACCTCCACCTGAATTCCCTCCCAACAGCTGATCATAATCAAATTTCTTTCTCCCTCTTCCAGGTGTGCCTATTTCCTAAGCATAGTACCATGAAGTCACATTGTCCCTGCAAACACAGCCTCAATAAGTCAAATTGGTTGTCCTTCTCTTATACTTTGAAAACGCACCATGCCTTCCTAGAGTAATGCATATTCTGTCAGTTATGCCTATGGCAAATTGTAGCTCTCTGCTGTATACCCTGTCCCTATTTTCTTTTTCTTTTTTTTTTTTTTTCTCCAGAGAGGGGTTTTCACTTGAACCTTGCCTGGCTCGAGATCTGGGGTCCCGAAATAACTTCATAACCTGGGAACGGACTCTGGGTAGTGTTGGGGGAGCTCTGGGTCGCCGCCTCCTAGACTGTGTTGGGGAACAGCTGGGTCGCCGCCTCCCAGACGGGGGACCGCTGGGTCCCCTTCTCTTGAACAGCATCGGGGGACCGCTGGGTCGCCTTCTCCCGGACAGCGTCGGGGGACCACTGGGTCGCCTTCTCCCGGACAGCGTCGGGGGACCGCTGGGTCCCCTTCTCTTGGACAGAGTCGGGGGGCCGCTGGGTCGTCTTCTCTTGAACAGGGTCGGGGGACCGCTGGGTCGCCTTCTCTTGGACAGCGTCAGAGGACCGCTGGCTCTTGGCCACTCGGACTTTGTCGGGGGAGGCCTGGAGCGCAGCCACCCGGACTGCAGCGGAGAAATTCCGTGGCTCGGCCTGCTCGGCAGCGTTCTTCAGCGAGCCTTGTGCCCGGAGTTGGCGGTGATAGTGAGCCAAGTTCATGATCATCTTGGACACATCCTTTTGGTAAGAAGGCCGGCCAAAGATCAGGATCTCAGCCTCGCCTTCGGGGTCCCACTGGTTAATGCGAAGCAGGGTCTGCGACACACACTCGACGTGCGGAATGTGCTCTCCGCCGGGGCCGAAGATCGCTTCCACCACCCACGCCTAGAGGTGAACCGTCTTCGGGCTCTTGAGGTACTCCGTGTGGAACCAGTAGGACTGCTTGGCGTGGTCACCCAGCACCTGGAATGGCGCCCCGCCCCGCTGCTCCAGCTGCACGAGCGTGGGAAAGCGCTTGGTGGTAGCCATGCTGCGGCGGGACACGCAGACAGAGCTGGTGCAGATGCACGTGGGCCTGGCTACGGCCCCTATTTTCTTTATGGCTGGGACAAACACCATATTTGATTGAGGCATCTCTGCCCTGGCAATATTTGGTATTGAGTAATGGTGAGAGGAGGTGAAGACTGTGCCAGCCGCAATCTTGGCATAAGACCAGGTTCACAATTTAATTTAATTTTAGCCTGGTGGCAAGAAGTGATGGAAGCCAGAGTTTTGGGCCTTGAGCCTATGGCAAAAACAAAAATCAAACAACAGGTATTAAGAATGAAAATTGAAAATCTATTTTGGGGAGTTCTAGCTGGTTTCGCTCAGTGGATAGAGCTTGGGCCTATCGTCTGGAGGGTCCCGGGTTTGATTCTGGTCAAGGGCACATGACGGGTTATGGGCTCAATCCCCAGTAGGGAGTTTGCAAGAGGTAGCCAATTAATGATTCTCTCTCATCATTGATGTTTCTATTTCTCCCTTTCCCTTCCTCTCTGAAATCAATAAAAGTATATATATTTTAAAAATCTATTTTGGGGAGATAATTTTAAGAAGGATTGGTATAAATTCATCTTTAAATGTTTGCTAGAAATCACTTGTAAGGCCATCTGGTCCTGGGCTTTTC
>NW_005881938.1:0-5482 GCF_000147115.1 Myotis lucifugus | reverse complement strand
AGCAGGAGAGAGGACACGAGACGGGAGTGAATCCCGGGGCTGGATGTCTGCGGGGGGCCCTGCGCAGTTCTTCACCCTGGCACCCCGTGGCGCCAGCTGGGCCCGACCCCCGACCCCTGCGGCCCTCTGATGGGAGCCTTGGGGCCTGGCCCTGGCCCCGCAGACTGGCCCTCCTGGCCGGGCTCCGAGGGCACTCAGCCTCGCCCGCACAGGCGCCAGCTGGAGCGTCTCCTGCCCTCCCCACACGCCAGGCACCACGGCCTGCACGGCCCTGCACACTGCTTCCTCCTCCGGCCTTTCTCTCCGGCAGAGAAGCCAACACCAAGCTCCTGTCCCGGGACCTGGGCCGGGACGGCCCTGTGGCTCCTCCTGCCTCACACTGAGCTGGAGTCCGGAACCTCGTCCCTGACCTGCGAGAGGCTGTGGTGGGAGCCAACGCGTGGCAACCGGTTCTCTCTCGTGGGGCTTCGCCCTGGAGTGTCTGGCACTCGCGAGAAAAGAAAAATCAAGGACTGCAAACTCCAACGCCGAACGGGCCGAATGGGGCTCCAGCTACGACTCGGCGCCAGCGAGCAGCCCTGCAGACCCAGACACGCAGACATTACATAAACGCCCCTGGCTTTCCACACTGGCATCCGGCTCAAGTTCTTATTTTTTTAATTGTTATTTTTCAAAAAAATATATGTTCATTGATTTCAGAGAGGAAGGGAGAGGAAGGGAGAGATAGAAACCTTAATGATGAGAGAGCATCATTGATCGGCTGCCTCCTGCACACCCCCCACTGGGGATGGAGCCCACAAGCCGGGCAGGTGCCCTGACCGGGAATTGAACCGTGACCTCCTGGCTCACAGGTTGATGCTCAACCACTGAGCCACACCAGCCCGGCCAATTCAAGCT
This sequence comes from Myotis lucifugus, assembly GCF_000147115.1. NCBI lineage: Eukaryota > Metazoa > Chordata > Mammalia > Chiroptera > Vespertilionidae > Myotis > Myotis lucifugus. The sequence goes on along the minus strand of NW_005881938.1, from coordinate 4,585 downwards.
TTTAAACAACGCAGCAAACCCTGCCCTGGACCTGACCCCGGGCCCCTGCCATGTTCCACCTTCTCCCCAGCCTCCAGCACCAGCCCTGACTCCACGTGGGCCCCTCACGGGCCCTGGCAGGCTGCACCCCATCTGCCAGGGGGCTGCTCCCTGCCCCCTGCATGGCCTGCTGTGCACCAGGTGCCAGGCTGTGACCCTCCGACCCCCTAGGCCCGTGGGGGTGTTCCCCACCCATCAGAGAACCTCGGGGGGAAGGGGGGGCTTCCTTACACTTCATCCCTCACGCTGCAGCTCCCCGGGGGCTGCAGGTGGGAAGGAGCCTGTCAAGGCTTCTGGGGCTTCCGTGGAGCCCACCTGCTTCTGCTCGGGGAGGAGGCGCCTCCTGACCCCGGCTCTGCCTCTAACTGGCTGTGGGAGCTGAGCAAGCCACCCGCCTCTCTGGGCTCTCAGCTGCCCGATCTGCAAATCGGGGGGTGGAAATAGATGATCGCCAAGGGCCCCACCAGAGCCAGGGGCTCGGCCTCAGGACCGCCCCCCGCTGGCCTGGCCCCAGGTCTGGCCTTGGGTTGTTCCTCTGAGCGCCGGGTGCGAAGGCTGACTGCGCGCCTGGACCGGAAGGCTGACTGCGCGCCTGGACCGTGCTGAGCACTCACAGCTCCAGCGGGAGGGCCTTCCGAGGGGCCTGCAGCTGCTCGCTGCTTTCCTGTCTTCCGGTCGCCTGCTGTTGGAGGATGTCTTCTCCTACACTAGACTCAGCTCCCGGGGGGGCAGTGAAAGACCTTCACGTCTTTCTGTTCCCTCGACAGAGCGAGGGGCCAGCTGTTCACACGCGGAGGGGCTCTCAGGAGCAGAATGGCCCCCGGGAGTCGGGCTCAAAGCCCAGCTCCTTCCGCCAGCCCTGCCCACCCGCTCTGCCAGCGCAGGCGGAGCCCCGGGCCGAGACCTCCCGGTACTTACTGACTGCGAGTCCTTCGTCCGGGTGCAGCAGAGGAACACTTTGAGCCGGCGCGACCAGCTCGTGGCCTGACCCTCCTCTAACCGGTGCCTGCGAAGGTGGAGAGTGTGTGTGAGGCCACGGGGCTGGCCCAGCGGACCCAGGGCCCAGACATATATGAACACAGGGTGCCTGAGCCCAGAACCCCCCAGAAGGTCTCCCTGACAGCCAAAGCTGGGTGGCCAGTGGCCTGTGTGTCCCCTGGGGGGACCCCCGCTGGCCTAAGGGCGGTGCGCCCACGGCCCAGGCAGACTGAACGCCGCATGCCTGGGGGCTTCGAGAGCTGGGAGCCCCAACCTGTCCCACAGAGCTGCTTCCCTCCAAAGGATTTCAGCCCGGCCGGCGTGGCTCAGTGGCTGAAGGTCGACCTATGAACCAGGAGGTCACGGTTCAATTCCCGGTCAGGGCACATGCCCGGGTTGTGGGCTCGATTCCTACTCAGGGGCATGCGGGAGGCAGCTGATCTGATGACTCTCATCATTGATGTTTCTATCTCTCCTTCTCCCTTCTCTGAAATCAAAAAAAATTTTTTTTAATTAAATTTAATTTTAAAAAGGGTTTCGGATACATTCTCTGTACTTGGGGGAAGTCTATGGGCTGAATGAGGCTCTGAACTTCCCGGCCCCTTGGATGTGCTACAGCAGAGGAGAGCGGGCCAGCCCTCCCTGCACGGCTGGCCTGGGCCACGCCGCCCCCCCGCCCCCCCCCCCCCACAAACCCCCAGGTCTGGGGGCTCGGATGGGGAGGCAGACAGCCAGGAGCCCACATCCGAAGGCAGAGCGACGGCCCGTCACCCACGGGGGCCCTTCCAATGTTGGGTGCCCGGAAGTCGGTCTGTTTTGAGCATAAAGATAACAGATCCGATACTAAAAACGTGCATCTCCAGGCTGAGCAAGAAGGGACTGGCTGCTTTTGTGACGTGTGCCCTCCCGCTGGCCCCGTCAGAGCCCGCTGGGAGGTGGCCCAGCGGGGAAGGCGTGGGCCCCGAACGCATGGAGGCACGTAGCCGAGGTCAGGAGTGACCGGGGCCCTCCTTCCTGGGCTTCTTGGCTCCGCTCCCTGCTCCCCACCCTGGTCCCACAGGCCAGGGGGAGCCTCGGGCCCTCCAGGGGTTGGGAAGGGTGCGCGGAGCTGCAGGCTCCGGGACCTGCCAGCCCTACGGGACTTGGGCAGGCTGACACCCGAGACCAGCGCCCCCCCTGCCAGGGGCTCGGTCAAGGGAAAGCATGCTGCCAAGCTGGCTCCCAGGGCAGCGTGTGTTTTTAACCCTTTCTAGCCTAACGGGGTTTTCAAAGCTTCGGAGAGAATTTCCTGCTGGGTGGGTCTCTGGCCTGAGGAAAGTGCTGGCCATCACTGCGCTGCAGTACTGTCTCTGTCCACCAGGGGGCAGACGGAGCCGGGGACAGGTGTGGCCTAATGCGTTAAGTCAGGGGACAGAGACCAACCCGGGTGAGACAGACACGGAATCCGGACAGAACAAGTCCACAGACCAGCACTCCTCCGCCCTGGGACTCACTAAAGTGAAGGGTGGACCGATACCCCTTCAGCAAAGATCAGAGGTCCAGGCTCCCAGGGAGTCAGCCGCCGCCCGGCCCTCACCCACGGACGGCACTGGAAGGAGAAAGGCCAGGGGCTCAAACAGCTTCCTGACTCCCGGAAGCTGAATTCACCTGCGGGGAGCACAGCAGGGGCTCGTGTGCACCCCCGAGCCTGCATGCACACGAGGGTGGAGGGTCGGCGGGCTTGACCCCGTCCCTGTTAGAAAAGCTGCCGGTTTCAGAGCAGAGGGAGGGGAGGGGACAGCCTGAGAGGTGGGCACACCAGCCAAGCCAGGGCCTGCCGCCCAGCCCCACCGAGGGCTGGAGGAACCGCAACAGGACGGGGCCTGTGAGCTCCGTGGCCTCTTACTCGCCGCACAGGCCCAGAGGTCTCGGGAAGACTTTCCGGCTAAAACGCCAGCCACCGCCAACCCCCATCTGCAAAGGCCTCGGCCTCCCGGGCCCCACAGGCAATTACACCGAGTCCCGGAGAGATTTCTATCTGGGGCCCCAGGAGCCCAGAAACCAGGTCAGGCGGGGGCGTGTGCTCAGAGCGAGCGCACGGACGGGACTGGACGGGAAGGGACGGGTGCTGGTCGCCAGCTGCACTGGGGCCTGTCCAAGGCCTGGCATCTGGGCTGGGAAGTGGCCGCCCGGGCCTGGGTGTGCCTCTGGCTGCAGGGCTGAGCTGACGTGGAGGCCGAGGGAGCGGAACGTGGAGGCAGGAGGGTCGGGCGGAAGATTCCTGCTGAGCACCGTGCCGGGGCAACCCGCCGCCCTGGCTGAGGGCTCCGACCCCGCCGCTCAGGGCTGGAGGTGCAGCGCCAGTCTGTGCCCACCCGCGTGACCTGGGCAAGGGACCTGCCTCTGGGACTTCCACTCCCACTGCAGAATGGGACTCAGCTGCCCCAGGGTTGGTGGAAGGACGGACGGTGGAGAAGGCAGGGCCTACCTCTCGGCAGAAGCTCAATGAACAGGACCCGGGAAACTCCTCTCTTTTCCTTTCAATAAATAAGAGTGACTATGACCCTGGGTGCCCGCCCTCCTTCTCTCTCCCACGGCACAGAAACACCGTGTAAAATGCACCCCCTTCAGGAAGCCTTCCTTGATTGACCTCCTCCGGCCCCTCAGTCCTAGAGGCAGCCCAGCCTCGAGGGTAAGAGCCAGGGCTCTAAAACCAGGTTGCCTGGGCTTGGTCCCAGCCCCATCACTACCCGCGGCATCACCTCAGGCCAGTCACCTACCCTCTCGGGGCCCAGCTTCCTCCTCTGTGTTATGGGGGTGATGGTATCAGCTACCCCCTGGAGCTGCTGTGAGTTCCACTGTACGACTGGCTCGGCTTCCACACGCCTCCTGCTATCACTGGCACAGTCACTGGCAGTGGCATCGCAGACGAGGACAATGATAACAACGCTACCACTGACCGAGCACGCGCCAGCGTGAGCGCTGTGACCACTCTGTGCCTATTATCTCATTTATGTCTCATGACAGCGGCGTGAGGCAGGGACCACCGTTAGTCCCACTTTATGGACCAGGAAACGGAGGCAGGGAGAGGCTAAAGCCTGGGGCCAAGCCCAGGGTTCACAGCCGGCGGCCCCGGGCCCCACCCGAGGTGGCGGTGCGGTTCCGGAGGCCCCGTGGGGACAGCCCTGCCTGCCCCTCGGCAAGTCCCGCGAGGGCTGCCCGCCGCCCGGGCCACTCACCGGAGGTTGTAGGTCCGCAGGTTGCGCTGCCTCCTCTTGGTGGCTCTCAGCTTGACGAAGGTGCGGCCCGTGGGGTCGAAGACGCAGAGGACGGTGATGCAGACGCTGAGGATGACCACCCAGTTGCAGACGACCATCCCTGCGGGGCAGCAGGAGAAGCAGGAGGCGGCGGCGCTGGACACCCGACTCACCAGCGCTAAAGAGAGGGCGCTGGAGCCTCCCTGCCCCCCGCTGCTGGGCACCCACCCCAGCGAGGCTCCGAGGCCCTGGCTCAGGGGGTGGCCGTCCCCTTGCCGGGCCGTGACCCCGAGGCCCATCCTTGGCTCAGAGCAGGCGGCTCTGCGGCTGCT
>NW_005881937.1:0-5482 GCF_000147115.1 Myotis lucifugus | reverse complement strand
CCCCATAACTCCCTCCTCCAGTTGGAGCACCACCCTCCGCCCTCACTCCCCACCCACTGTCCTCATCCATAGGTGCACGATTTTTGTCCAGTCTCTTCCCGCATCTCCCACTCCCTTTCCCCCCCAAGAATAGTCAGTCCATTCCCTTTCTATGTCCCTGATTCATTATAATCACCAGTTCATTCTGTACATCAGATTATTTATTCACTTGATTCTTAGATTCACTTGTTGATAGATCCATGTTTGTTGTTCATAATTTGTATCTTTACCTTTTTCTTCTTCTTCCTCTTCTTAAAGGATACTTTTCAGCATTTCGTATAATACTGGTTTAGTGGTGATGAACTCCTTTAGCTTTTCCTTATCTGTGAAGCTCTTTATCTGACCTTCAATTCTGAATGATAGCTTTGCTGGATAAAGTAATCTTGGTTGTAGGTTCTTGGTATTCCTCACTTTGAATATTTCTTGCCATTCCCTTCTGGCCTGCAAAGTTTCTGTTGAGAAATCAGCTGACAGTTGTATGGGTATTCCCTTGTAGGTAACTGAGTTTCTTTCTCTTGCTGCTTTTAAAATTCTCTCTTTGTCTTTTGCTCTTGGCATTTTAATTATGATGTGTCTTGGTGTGGTCCTCTTTGGATTCCTTTTGATTGGGGTTCTCTGCACTTCTTGGACCTGTAAGTCCATTTCTTTCACCAGGTGGGGGAAGTTTTCTGTCATTATTTCTTCAAATAGGTTTTCAATATCTTGCTGTCTCTCATCTTCTGGTACCCCTATAATTCTGATGTTGGTGCGTTTGAAACTGTCCCAGAGGCTCCTTACACTATCTTCGTATTTTCGGATTCTTTTTTCATTTTGCTTTTCCGGTTGGGTGTTTTTTGCTTCTTCGCATTTCAAATCTTTGACTTGATTCTTGCGCTCCTCTGGTCTGCTGTTGGGTGTCTGTATAATATTCTTTATTTCAGTCAGTGAATGCTTAATTTCTAGTTGGTTCTTTATCACAACATCGAGGGTCTCATTAGATTTCTTGAGGCTCTCATCAAGTTTATCGGCAGTTTCTAGCAAATTATTGAAAGCCCTCAAAAGTGCGTTTTTTAGCTCTATATCCTCCATTTCTGTCATGCTTTTTTGTCTCCGCATTTTTTATGCTTTCTTGGTGCACCCCCTTGTGGTCTTTGTGCGCAGTCTTGTTGTAGTTAAGCCTTAATTGTTGTCGGCAATACTAGGGGTGAATTGACTTCCAGGCTAACTGGCTATGAGAGTCAGCTGTGTCTGCAGTGGGAGAACTTCTGTGCTGAATCTCTAGGGTGGTGCTAATCTAGCCTTTGCCTGAGGCTATCTGGCAAATGCTTCTGTGCAGGGCTTGGGCGGGGCGGGTCCCAGGGGATCTACAGGGCGGACGGAGGGAGCAGTTATGGCTGCTCTCAGTTCCGTCCCCAGCGGCTCTGCAACCTCTGCAAACCTTGGAAAGAAAGCTGCCTTCCCGCTTCTCCCGTTTGAGTCTGGGTCCCTAGAGACTCGCCCGGATCTGGAGCTCAGAGTCTGAAACTCCCTCCCGATTGAAACCAACAACCGCGCCCTCCGCGACCGGCCCGCTCCACGCGCACCTCCGCACCTTAGTATTTCACCTCCGCACTGTACCTCCTCTGAGTCTCGGTATGGATTTCTCTTTACTTCTAGTTGTAGAATCTCTCCTCAGCCAGCCTTCCTGTGGCTCTGGGTGATGTCCATTCTGTCTTTCAGTTGCATTTTTGAATTGGTTGTTCGAGGCGGCAAACTCCGGCGTTAACCTATGCCGCCATCTTGGTTCCCCTCAAGAATTCAATTTAAAAGCTACTACTCTCAACTCCCGTTCCCCTAAAGAGACTGTGCTAGGTTTCTCTGCCCCTTCATGGGCATATTCAGTCTCCACTTCCTCAACTTTCATTCACTCATTAATCCAGTCTGACTTTGGCACCATCACTCCACCAAAAGAGCACTAGTAAATGAGACTTATGTGCTCCGTGTAGCTAAATTCAATAGGTATTTTCAGAGAGCTTCAGTTACCACTTACACAATAACAATTCAAAGATCCATTTGTGAGAGGTGTCCTAATTCTGAGGCTTGACTCCCCGAATTTGAGTCTTATCTCTATCACTTCCTACTGTACATCTCAGAGAATTTATTGAACTTCTCTATGCTGTGGTTTTATCCTTTAAAAATGTAATAAGTAATAATAAGTAATAACTAACCTCAAAGACCCGTAGGTATCATACACATTAATTCTCTTACACACATACATAAATTAATTGCAAAAGAGCCTAGAAATCACAATTTTATATCTGGCCCAAATTTCTAAACTGCATGCTGGACTCATGTATTGAACTATCTTTTCCACTTGGATGTCTCAAAGGTACTGTATTAGTTTTCTATAGTTGCTATAACAAAGTACAGCAACTTAGTGGTTTAAAACCTTTGTGTTCATATTGACCAATGTCACCCCAATCAATGTGTATATATATATATATATGTATATATATATATATATATATATATATATACATATATATATATATACACTAATAAAAGAGAAACATGCAAATTGGTGTCACTTTGCTAGCCCACCAGCCAATCAGAGTGACTATGCAAATTAATCCAACAAAGATGGCGGTTAATTTGCATACACAGGCGCAGAGTGGAGACTGAAGGCTCCAGCCAGAGTGAAGACTGAAGACTGAAGACTGAAGAGGCTTGGCTTCTCCGCTGCGGCCACAGTGGAGAAGCCAAGCCTCGCTGTGGCCAGAGGGGAAAAGCTAGCCTCGAGGCTTGGCTTCTCTGCTCGGCCGGACCAAAGGCCTGGGTCCCAGGTGCCAGAGGAAAACTGGTGCCAGCAGCCAGGGGAAGGAAGGCCTATTGTGTGAATCTTTGTGCAATGGGCTTCTAGTATATATATAAAAGCCTAAGCGACCAGTAGCTATGATGTGCACTGACCACCAAGGGGCAGACACTCAACGCAGGAGTGGAAACCATAGGCATTGAAGCATGGAACAGACTGATGAATCTCAGAGGGAAGGAGGAGGGGGGAGGACAGGAAGAGATTAACCAAAGATCTTATATGCATACTAGAGGCCCAGTGCCAGTGGGGTCCCTCAGCCTGGCCTGTGCTCTCTCACAACCCAGGATCCCTCAGGGAATGTCAAAGAGCTGGTTTTGGCCCAATCCCTGCAGGGCTGGCTGAGGGACCCCACTGATGCACGAATCCATGTACCGGGCCTCTAGTTTAATAAATAAAATAAAATTAAATAAAATAAAATTTAAAAAAATAATAAAAGAAATATAAATGATGAGAATCATTGATCCCCTGCCTCCTGCATGCCCCCTACTGGGGATGGAGACCGCAACACGGCCATGTGCCCTGACCTCTTTGTTCATGGGTTGATGCTCAACCACTGAGCCACACCTGCCCGGCCTCTTGGCTTTTCACACATTAAATTTAGAGCTGTGAACCTGTGAACCTCCCTGGTTTAAGAACCTCCCTGGTTTAAAAGTGGGCCCTCCAGTTCTAGTAAGGGCTGGATATAGCACTGCTCTGAGGAAGCCCATTAAACAGCTGGTAATCAGCAGCCACTGGGCTAGTGGCTACATGCTTGAACGTGCCCCCTCCTGAGTTATATTTAGGGCTCCTGCTTGTGGCAAATGAGATTCTGATTTCTTGCTAAATGTAATTAGAGTCACCAGGTGCCAGGACAAGTAAGGATGGGAAATTCTGCTTAAGGGGGGCAGATGAGATCTTGCAGGGGAAGAGTGGCCACAGGTGCAGTGTAACTGTGAAAACTGAGCGTTTCGGGTGCCTGTATGTTCCCATTTACCAGTGCTGGCCCTGGACTATGCCTGCTGTCCTCGTATATCATTATAGGGCCCTTCTACTTTCAGAAACTCCCAGCTTGGCTGATAATATAAATGATCACCAGGACACGACCATGCTGGCAACCTGATCTTGGACTTTCAGCTTCCAGAACTGTGAGAAATAAATTTCTGATTAATAATAATAATAAAATAAAACAACTTAAATTATCTTACAGTAGTTCTGAAGGTTAGAAGTTTGACATGGGTCTCAATAGGCTAAAATCAAGATCTGGATAGGGTTGATTTCCCCTCTGGCTCAAGAGGAAAATCTGTTTTCTTGCCTTTTCCAGCTTCCTGCATTCCTTGGGTCATGGTTTCTTTTCCATCTTCAAAGCCAAACACATTGCATTCCCTTTCTCTGACGCTCTTCACTTTTTTTTTTTTTGAGATGTAATTCACATACCATAAATCTCACTATTTTAAAGTGTAAAGTTCAGTGGTCATTAGTATATTTACAAAGTTGTACAAGCATCACCAGTAATTCCAAAACTTTTCTATCACCTTAAAAAGACATCCAACATCCTTTAGCAGTCACTCCTCATTTCTCCCTCCCCCAGCCCCTAGCAACCACTAATCTATTTTGTGTCTTTATAAATTTGCCTATTATGGACATTTGCTATAAATGGAAACATACATACATGGCCTTTTGTGTCTAGTTCTTTCATTTATTTCATCCATGTGGTAGCATGTGTCAGTACTTCAGCCATATCCCATTGTATGGATATACTCACATACTGTCCATCCATTCATCAGTTGATGGATATTTGTGTTATTTCCACCTTTTAGCTATTATGAATAATGCTGTTAGGACCATTCATGTACAAGCTTTTGTATGAACATGTATTTTCAACTTTCTTGAGAAGAATCTAGTAGAATCATAACACTATATTTAACCTTTTCAGGAAGTTCCAAACCATTTTCCAAAGTGGCTGAGCCATTTTACATTCCCACTAATAGTGCATGAGGATTTCAATTTCTCCTAATCCTCACTAACACTGATTTACCTTTTTTTATCTTTTTCTTTTTATTATTTCTACTAGTGGCCCAGTGCATGGATTAGTGCACATTGAAAGGAAAATAATTAGAAGAAATATTTTAATACTAGAGGCCCGGTGCACAAAAATATGTGCACTCGGGGGGGTCCCTCAGCCTGGCCTGTGCCCTCTCACAGTCTGGAACCCCTTGGGGGATGACCACCTGCTGGTTTAGGCCCACTCCCTGGGGAATTGGGCCTAAGCTGGCAGTCAGACATCACTCTGGCAGCCCGGGAGCCCTCAGGGGATGTCCACTTGCCAGCAGAGAGCAGGCCTAAGCTGCAGTTGGACATCCTTACCGCTGCTGAGGAGGCAGGAGAGGCTCCCACCACCACCACTGTACTGGCAGCCGTCAGCCTGGCTTGTGGCTGAGCAGAGCTCCCCTGTGGGAGAACACTGACCACCAGGGGGCAGCTCCTGAATTGAGCGTCTGCCTCCTGGTGGTCAGTGTGTGTCATAGTGACCAGTCATTCCCAGTCTTTCTGCTGTTAGGGTCAGTTTGCATATTACCCTTTTATTATATAGGATAGAGGCCTGGTGGGGGCTGGCTGGTTTGCCTGAAGGGTGTC
>NW_005881936.1:0-5483 GCF_000147115.1 Myotis lucifugus | reverse complement strand
ATAAATTTAAAAAATTTTTCTTTATAGTAGTGGCTCTCTATTAGTCTGAGTCATGCCTCTGTTTGTTAGGCCCAGTTCAGCCTGTGACGTGGCCCTTTTATCAGTGGTCTAATGCCTCCCAGGTCCAGAGGGCAGGACCTGCACTGTCTGCAAGGCGGCCCCTTTGAAACAGTCAAGAAATGCCGTGGGGCAATCAGCTCTGAGGAATGAATGGTGAATTCAGTTCCTGCTCCTCTCTATCAGTTAGGACTCATTAGAGCACAAGTGCCAGAAAAACCACCCCAGCAGGCTGAAGAGAGGGGATGACCGTCTCACCGTAACTAAGAGGTCCAGACAGCAGGCGCTGCTCAGTGCCGGGACTCAGGTGATGTCAATGACCTGCTCTTTTTTTGTCTCTTGACTCAGTTATTGTGCCCCCTGTAATCTGGCTTTATTCTCAAACAACTGCTTTAGGCTTCCTGTCTTCTATTCAAACCCAGCTAGAGAGAGCCTGCTTTTTAAATAGCTTAAACAAAGTCCCACATTAAGCCTCAGGAGTGCCCATCCCCAACCCCCAGGTGGCCAGCCTTGGGTGATGTGACATCTTTAATCCAATCACTAAGGCTTAGGGTGATGGGCTGTCTTGACTGGCTTAGCCAAGGTCACCTTCTCCAAGCCATGGTTCTAAAGGTAAAGTCACCTTCTCTGAAAACAGGTGGAATGAGAGGAAGGGCGGGGGCATCACCACATCAATTATTATCTTGTTTTTATCATCAGAAGGCAGGCACTCTCTGATTTGTGAGTCAGCACCAACCTCAGGGATTTTCCCGTGGTGTTACCTCCACCTGGACAATGCGATATGAGAAACACACAGGGCCAAGGGCTAGCATTCCTCAGCACCATTCATGGCATGGCAAGTGGAGTGGCCGGAGTGGAGTGGCCAGGACAGGCAGGTATTTCACTTAATCTGTTCCTCAGGGGCCTGGATTCCGCAGGCATTTGGGTAAAAGGAAAACATGTTATTCATGATGAAAAGACTTCACTAAGAGGGTAGAGCCTGTTGACTAGGAAACCTTTTATACTCTGAGCACCTTGATGGGTGTGATTAAGTCTTGAAAGAACTGAGCTGCTCTGCCCCATAGAGGGAGGTTTGGACCAGCTGATGGATCCTCAGGAAGGGATCTCTAGGAAAGGGATAGGGTGGACAAATGAGAAATGCCAAGGAAAGAGGGACCAGTGAGAGAAAGAAGGTCAGTGACTCCAAGAGGTGAAGGTCAAAGGGCAACTACCTCTAGGAGTGAGGTCAAGAGCGTTTCAAGGAAAGGGTTGAACATGTCAAGGTTACTGCTCCACAGAAATCTCTTCGGCTGCCTGAAATCTCCACAAAAGTTCGCTGACCTAACAAAGGCTTTGGTTGAAGGATGCTTTCATGTGGTTTTGTTTGGTTGCTTTTCATTTACTGGGAATCAAGAAGGGGGCTGGGTTATATATCTGCATGGATCTCTGGAACCAAAAGCACGTGTGGATGCAGGTGTGACTTTGAGAGAGAACCCTGCACCGGCTGCAAATCCCAGATGTTGTAGGAGTCTTAGGACTTTTAGAGGAAGTCTAATTGAGTTACAGGTCTGCAGTTCCTTTGGGAATCAGTTGGATATCAAAATCCCCGTGCCTAGGCCCCAGCCCTGACCAATTAAGTCAGAAGTTCTCAGAGTGCAAAGCAGGCAGCAGTATTTTTTAATCCTCCTCCGGTGATGGCATAGGCAGGCATGCCTGAGATTACAGGGACTCCAGCTGACATTTTTTGTTGTTATTAATCCTCACCTGAGGATATTTTTAAAAAATATGTTTTTATTGATTTTAGAGAGAAAGAGAGGGGAAGAGAAGATACAAACATTGATCGGCTGTCTCCTGCAAGCCTCCTACTGGGGATCGAGCCTGCAACCCAGGCACATGCCCTGACCAGGAAATGAACCTTCGATCTCTTGGGTTCGTGGGTCAATGCTCAACTGCTGAGCCACACCAGCTGGGCATCTGAGGATATTTTTCTATTGATTTTTAGAGAGGGTGGAAGGAAGGGAATGGGGGAGGGAGAGAGAAAAAGAGAGAGACATTGATGCGAGAGAGACACATTGATCGTTTGCCTCCCACAAATGCCCGACTGGGGCTGGGGATCAAACCTGCAACCCAGGTACATGCCCTTGACCAGGAATGGAACCTGCAACTTTTCAGTGCACAGGATGATGCTCCAACCACTGAGCATACCAGCCAGGGCTCTGACTGACATCTGAATGACCCTGAGTGTGTCTGACTCTGGGCTACAGAAACCTCTGTATCATCTGACAACCCCCCAATCTGCCCCCAGAGACCCAATGCCAAGGGCGAGAGAGCAGAAGGACTGCTTAGAAGAGTCTGCTCCTTGTTTGGCTACCATTTCATCAACTGCTTCTCAGTTTTATGTGTGTTTGTCCACTTGGCAGAGTATAATGAAGAGAAGCAGGTGAATTATTTCTTTAGTCTCTAGGGAACCTCAGCCATAGCATCAGCCCCTGGGGTCTGATCAGCTCAGCACATCTGGCAGAAACCTATGGCTCTGCAGAAGCTTGCAGAGGGAGGCCCTGGGCTATGGGATCCATCTGACTCCTCCCTACTGTCCAGCCCTGCTCACAGTCTGACTTCTTTTCTACCACAGCAGCCAAGTCTCCAGAGCCAGCAGCATAGGTCCCTTCCTCTTTTCCTTGGTTTCCAGGCCCCCTCCATGACTCAGTCATCCGAAATGGGGCAGCATATTCCCCAACATGCCCACTATGGCCGTCCGTGTCAGCTCTCTCCTCTCGTCTGCCCTCCAGAGCCAGCGAGACAGGAGCTCCTGGTAAAGTAACTGCAAACCCTCAGGCACATCCCCGAGACAGTGAACAACTCCAGGAGTAGCTGATGTCATGTTTTATTGCGTAAAGTGGAAGCAGAACGTGCACCGGGCACAGGTGCATCTAGAAAGCACTCTACAGAAAGAAGCAAGGGAGAGCCGCTTAGCTGGTCACACAATGCTCAGGAAGCTTCTCCGTTTGTCTCCTGAGGCCAGCACACTGAGGGGGCCCCACCAGGGAGGGGGCGTGCAAGCGAGAGGCAGCCTGCACGGCCCCGCCTGTCACATCTCCTCTATGCGTCCTGGCAGCTGGACTTCACCAAGGAGGTCTTGCCCAACCAGGGGACAGTGTATACCTGGAAAGAGCAGAGTGCTTCCTGCAAAAGGGAAACGAGAGAGACGGTCAGTTAGGGCTTCAGTCAAAAAGGAAACAGCCCAGCACGATGTCTCCGAAGTGCAGGTGAGGAGCTGTGGTTGTTTGGTGGACCTCTCGGCCCCCGACCCTGCGGAGCCCCCCGATAACGATGCAGGGCTCACCCGGGGCCTCTTGGTGACCCCTCCCATTACTCCAAGTCCAGGAGATCTTTATCCCCCTGTCCCTGCAGGAATCCACACTGGTGTATCCCCCAGCATGGCCCTTTAAGGAGCAGCCCAGCAAAGCCACACAGCCCCAGAGGGTGCAGGGTATCAGCCAAGTTCCCTCCACCTCCAGTGGGCTGGCACTGAGACAGGAAAACCTCCTGAAAGAGTCAGTGTGTTTGGGGAGGTGACAAGCAGATGGAGGTCTCCTCAGCGGCTGAGACATCCCAAGAACCAGTCAAGCCCAGGGGAGAGTCTGGTGTTCAGTGAGCAGGGCAGCATGGGTGGGCTTCTCCCCTACAGGCCTCTAATTCCCTCTAATCTGTTCCAGTGGCTGAGTCTGGGATTAAAGGGCCCTATCTCCACCCTGCTGCTTCCTTCAGTCAGCAGGCAACAATCCCCCAGAGCATATGGTGCTCAAAGGTCCCAGCTCAAATGCCCTTATAAATTCAAATTAGGAACCTGTACACACAAACTGACACCCTTTCCCCTGCACACCCCACCCAGGCCACAGCACTCACCCATGACATATCCCCAGGGCACAGTCCCACCCCTCTGCCCTGTATGCCTGGCCCCTGGCCCACATCAAGTACATACCTTCCTCAGGTGCGGCTGCACGTGGAAGGGACAGCTGGCCAAGTTCGGCTGGGACTTGGTACATGTGGTTCGACCGATTTCCACATCCAAGAAGTAGTTCAGCCCAGCCACGAGCTGTGCACATAAAGGGAAGGATTGGTTTTCATTAACTGCCCATGTCACCCAGGCAGGTACCTTCCCGTTAGCGTGCATTGGGCCAGCATTCAGGGGTTGCCAGAGCCAACACCCAGGAGGCACCCAGCCACCTCCTGAAGGCTGCCCAAGTCCATGTGCCCCAGGTCCTCCTTGTAACTTGTTTACGGAGCAGCTCTGACAAGGTGAGTCACACAGCCTGGCAGAAGAGAGGCAGGAAATAGAAGGTGGAGCCAGACATCAGCATTCTGCCAGGAGCTGGAGGTGCAGCTCTGGGGAACTAGCCAGGGTATCAGCAAATCTGCTGTGCCAGCGCCAGGAACCAGGGCAGGGACTAAGGCAAAATGACAGCTCTGCCGGGGCCATGGCTGGTTCTGCCTCAGGAAGACTCACCTGGCAATGCCCTTGAATTTACAGTCCAGTTGGTAATATCCAACCCATCGAGACTCTCATTCCATGTAACCAGGTTATTCATGCCCCCACTGAGCAGCAGGAAATGAGATGCTTTACACACACACACACACACACACACACACACACACACACACTCACACACTTGAGGCCAATAAAAGATGCCCCTGGGATGCCTGCCTTTCAAGTTATTTGTGAGGGGAACACTTCTAGTGTGCCACACACTCACACCTTGTGTCATTTACATTTGAGATTACAGATGTGAAACCTGTGCTCACACAGGCAGCCCCCAGACACACCTCCTGAGAACTCGGAGAACCTCGAGATGAGGGGCCCAGACCAGGCTCTGGACTCTGTCCTATGGATGCCAAGCAAGTCCTACGATCCCTCTGCTGTCAGTTTCTTTCTTTTTTAAATTTACCGTTATTGTCGAAAGTAATACAGATGTGCCCTTGGTGTCAGTTTCCCACATGGGCCGATGAGTTGTGACACCAAGCTGGGGTCACAGTGGAGAGGAGCTGTGCCTGGCAGGGACCTGGTGAGCAAGGAGTGCACGTCCCATCCAAAGGGGCCAGTGCCAGCCAACGGCTGCAGGAGAAATGCGACCAATCTTGACCCATCGGCTGACGTTTCCAGAGGAGGCAAGAACAGGCTCTAAACACTGGCCTGCAGCAGGCACCACACGTTGCTGCTGCGTGGCCATGCTCTGCTCTTCCGTGGTCTAAATTCCAGCCTTCCTCCAAGGACAAGCTCAAGGCCCAGCAGCCCCTCCGGATGCGCCCTCCAATCCCCTTCTGGACTCTGCTGACTGCTCTCCCTATCGGGCCAGAACCTCGGGGCGGGCTGGCAGAGGCAGGGTCAGGTGGCCCTCTCTACCCCAGCAGACACTTACTAGCTCTGGCTTCTGGTGGTGGGGTACCCA
>NW_005881935.1:0-5484 GCF_000147115.1 Myotis lucifugus | reverse complement strand
GAAAGTGCTCCCCCGAGCTTTCTGTCTATAGAACCCACAGCCCAAAAAGCAAGGGGTCTGCGTAAATCTCCAACCCTCTGTTAAACATCCCTTTCAGAAAAACTATAGAGATGATGCAAGAAAACACCCCGCGCCCCGCGAGAGAGTTAAGCACCTTCTAATCACGCGCCCTGGGAGACATGGAAGCAGTGGGGCAAGACCTGCGCAACATGCAGAGGGGCTTTTCCTTTTACCCCACACAAGCAAGCATTATTGCCATGGGAGATTTGGGAGGATAGAGACTCGGAGGCTCAGAGATTCGCGGGGGGAATAGGATCCCCTGCACTGTGGGAGACGCGGGGGGAAAGGGACCCCTGCACTGTGGGAGACGCGGGGGGAAGGGGACCCCTGCGCTGTGGGAGACGCGGGGGACGGGGACCCCTGCACTGTGGGAGACGCGGGGGACGGGGACCCCTGCGCTGTGGGAGACGCGGGGGACGGGGACCCCTGCGCTGTGGGAGACGCGGGGGACGGGGACCCCTGCGCTGCTGGCGGAATGCAGATGGTGCGGCCGTTACTCAGGAAATTAAAAATGGAACTGCTTCATGACCCAGCAATTCCACGTCTGGGAATTTATCCAAAGAAACCCAAACACTAATTTGAAAGACTCTATGCACCCATGTTCACTGCAGTGTTATTTACAATAGCCAGGATTTGGGAGCCGCCCAAGGGCCCAGCAATACCCCAGGGGACAGGAAGATGTTGTACAAACCACACGGAGTACTACTCAGCCCTAAAAAAGACGAGCCCAGCCAGCGGGGCCAGGGGCTGAGCATCAGCCTATGAGCCCGGAGGTCACGGTCCAATTCCTGGCCCAGGCCCGGGTTGCGGGCTTGATCCCCAGTGCGGGGCGTGTGGGAGGCAGCCCATCAGTGAAGTTTCTCTCTCATCGTTTCTATTTCTCTATCCCTCTCCCTTCCCCTCTCTAAAAAAAAATCACTAAAAAGGTATTTTAAAAAGTAAACAATTCCATCTTAAAAAAAAAAAAAAGAATGAAATCCTATCATCTGCGACATGAATGGACCCAGCCCAGCGGTTCCGGCGCGGGCACCCCAGAGGGGGCCTGTGATTCTAAGGGGGCCACTGAGAACCAGCTGTTAACAGTGAACCTTCTGCATTTCTTGTGGTTCCAGGGGCCTCATCTGCGGCCTGTAAACACAGATTGTGACGTATTTATGCATGTGAGTTCCCCATTATATGTTCTGAAGCTTTATTTGCTATTTTTTCACATCACTTCATATTATTATTTTTTTAACAGTTTCTTAGTGATTTCTTCCTCAGGACTTAACTGTCCTTTCGTCCTTTTATTTTTCTCTGTCATGGCTGCCACGCTCTGTGGAAGCTTGTTTAGACCAAGTTCCTGGCCTTTCAGGCTTCCTCTACGTGAACAGTTCACTCTTTGAATAATAAGAATTCTATGTCACAAGGGGGCACCAGGATTTTAGAGGTGCTTAGGTGGGGGCCCTAACCGGTTTGGCTCAGTGGATAGAGCGTCGGCCTGCAGACTGAAGGGTCCCAGGTTCGATTCCGGTCAAGGGCATGTACCTTGGTTGCAGGCACATCCCCAGTGGGGAGTGTGCAGGAGGCAGCTGATCGATGTTTCTCTCTCATCGATGTTTCTAACTCTCTATCCCTCTCCCTTCCTCTCTGTAAAAAATCAATAAAATATATTTTTTAAAAAAGAAAGAAATGCTTAGGTGGGGTTTGGCCAAAAATAGGTTGGGGACCACTGCCCTAGAAGGTATTATGCCAAGAGAAATGAATTAGAGAAAGAAAAATACTGTATGATCTTACTCACATGTGGAATCCAATGAGCAAAATTAACAAACAAAACAAAACAGTTATAAACAGAACAGACCGATGGGACTGGGTGGAAGGGGATTGAGAAGTAGATTGGGTGACAGAGGGGTCCCAGGGGTCTAACGCCCGGCGGGGAACGCAGTCAGTGACACTGTAATAACCACGTACATGCAGGTGGCGCTGGAGACATTGGGGGTCACTTTATAAACTGAACTCGTGCCCCGGTGCACGGATTCATGCACATTGAAAGGAAATGAATTAGAAGGTGGCCGGAGGGGCAGGACTGGGCAAGGCGGGCCAGACACACCCTGGAGCCAACCTCCCGCGGTCCCTCCCCAGCATCTGCAGAGTGAGCGGGGTCCCTCGGCAGGTGGGGTCCCTCGGCCTGGCCTGTGGGGATCAGGCTGAAACCGGTTCCCCGACATCCCCCGAGGGGTCCCGGAGTGCGAGAGGGCACTCTGCAAACTTGCTGTCCTACAGGGTGTGGAATGCAAACACAAGTGAGCAGTAACCAGATTCGGGGCTGACAGTGCCCCAGCAGCAACATAACCCACGGCCGAAGGTGGAATCACACGGCCCCGAGAGGAATCGGGCTCCCTCCTCTCTGATTTTGGGGTGCGTCACCCGAGAACCGCCACTGCCAAGTCACTGCAGCTCGGCAGCTCCTGTGTTGAGTGTCTGCGCCCTCGTGGTCAGTGCGCATCACTGCGACCTGCGGATGGTAGGAGGGACACTTAGCATCTTAGCCTTTTACACAGATAGATTGGAGGCCTGGTGCATGAAATTCAGGCACAGGTAGGGTCCCTAGGCCTGGCTGCCGATCAGGGCCTTCCAGCTGCCAGCCAGGGCCTCCCTTCCCCGGCTGCCGGCCGGGGCCTTCCTTCGTTCCACACCGACCCCTGGTGGTAGCACACGTCATAGCAAGCGATCGAACGCCCAGTCGAACTCCCGTGGGGACAATTTGTATATTAGGCTTTTATATATATAGATATATAGATAACCACTATGCTGATACAAAATAATACAAAATAACATCAACTGCGAACTGTAAAAAGGAAGGGAGGGAAGAAGGAAAGAAGGAAAGAAAATTACCCGATTTTAAAAAACAGGCCAGAGATCTGTGCAGACACTTGAGCAAGGGCACATGGCCGGCAAATAAAAACACATCAGCCCTGCCGGCCGGCGTGGCTCAGTGGCTGAGTGTCGACCTATGAACCAGGAGGTCACAGTTCGATTCCCAATCAGGGCACATGCCCAGTTGTGGGCTCGATCCCCCGTGTGGGGCGTGCAGGAGGCAGTTGATCAATGGTTCTGTTATCATTGATGTTTCCATCTCTCTCTGAAAGCAAGAAAAAAATTTTTCAAAAACAAACAAACAAAAAAAACAACAACAACAAAAAAAAACAAAAACACATGAGCCCGGGCTGGTGGCTCAGCCTGTTGGCGCGTCGTCCGTCCGTCCGTCCGTCTGCCCCAAAGGCTGCAGGCTGGACTCCTGGTCAGGGCACTGCCTAAACTGTGGGTTCAGTCCCTGGGGGCGGGGGGGCATGTATGACAGGCAACCAAGCAACACTTCTCTACCACATTGATGCTTCTCTCTCCCCCGTTCCTCTCTAAAAACAACGAAAAAAACAACATATCCTCAGGGAGGATTTAAAAAATCAAAACACAGGCGAAGACACCCAACACCACTTACCACCAGGGCGATGGACGCGGCCGGTGGTGATGCCCGCACACCTGGCAGGACGCTGCGCAGACAGAAGCTGACCAGGCCCAGACGTGACGGGCGGGAACCTCTCAGCCAAACCACCCCGAAGCACAAGACGCGAGATCCCGCATCCACACGAGAATGGATCACCCAAAGCTGCACCCAAAGCTGCACTGGGCTCTGGGCCTCCTGGGGGGTCAGGCGGGGAGGTGGCGCCCAGGCGGGGTCCCCAGTCCCTCACGTCAAAGCGCTCCCTGCACCTGGCCCGGCTGCGTGGCTCAGGGTTGAGCGTCGACCTAGGAGCCAGGAGGTCAGGGTTTGATCCCGTCAGGGCCCAGGCCCGGGTTGTGGGCTCCATCCCAGGGGCGCGTGCAGGAGGCCGCCGAGCAGAGAGCCTCTCATCACTGCTGTTTCTCTCCCTCTCCCTCTCCCTTCCTCTCTGAGATCAATTAAAAAACAGATATAAAAAAAGCGCTCCCCGACCCGGGAACGGATCCCCACGGGACAGGAGCCGGTGCAGCCTGGACGCTCAGCCTCCAGAACCCGACACATCCCCGTTTGTGAGCCACGAGGCCACGGCGCTGCCACGCCAGCCCGGGCGCTGACGGCGCCCACATGTCCACGTCCACGCCGCACTCCCCAACAGGGCTCAGGCCAGCGGCGGTGGCGGAGCGGGCAGCGCCTCACAGGCCCTCCAGGCCGCGGACTGGACCCCCAGCTCCGAAGCCCCGATGCGGGGTAAGCAGGGGAGCAGGCCCCTCCGAAGGCTCCCCTCCTGCGGCAGGCGGGGCCACACAGGGGGCCGGACACAGCGCCCCTCCCGGGAGGAGGACCGAGGCCCCCACCCGCCCCAGGAACCGGGGCCTGGGGGGGCCCTGGTGCGCACGGGGAGAGCAGGCGGCGTCCTGTGGGCATCTGAGGAGCCCAGCCCAGGACCCAGGACGGCAGCCACCCACCAGGCCCTCCCCACAGGCCACACCCCAACATGGGCAGCTGCCCCCAGCCAGAGTCCCCCCAACCCCAGCCACTGTGAAGACGCGGCACCCGAGCCCCGGAAGGCGGTGACAGCCCCACCTGCCGCGGGCCCACCCCGCCCCCTGGGGCGCCCACCCCGTCCACGGCCAGGGCACCGAGGAAGGCCCTGCAGACGAGCGGGGTGCAGGGGCGCCTGGACCCTAAGGGTCCTGCCCGGGGACACACTCCCCACCCCTGACGGCAGCTTCTTTTTCTAATCCAGGAGCTGAAGGGCCACTCTTCCCCGTCAAGGCCCGGCGGCTCCGTGGCCGTGGCTCCGTGGCGGGAGCCTCCCCTGCAGGCCAGTTCTAAGCCGGGATTCACATACACAAACACCTCACCTGGTCCAAAGTTTAAAATAAAACGAAAGCGGCGTCTGTGAGAGCGGCAGGGGCTGACGTAGGAGCCACAGGGCACAGTCCACCGTGGGGAGCGCCCAGCACCCGGCCGCCCGCCCGTGGGAGGGTCTTCCCGTCCCTTTCTCGGGTGTATTTGTAAAAGAACAAACTACCCCGCAGAACGGGTGTCCATTTCCTCGGACAGAAGGAAAAAGGAAACACGGAGGGGAAAGGCGATGGCGGCAGGACCGTGGCCAGTGAGGCGCCCGGGCACCGCTGCAGCCCGAGGAGCCAGGCGCGGAGGCCCCTGCCCCTGCCCCTGCCCCCCTGTCCGGGCCTCCCCGCCCCGCACATGGGTCGCTGCCTCGGACAGAGGCCTCTGTCCATGGCCAGGTCACTCCCCTGGGGAGACCAGGCCCCGTCCCTCCCGGCTGACCCACCGGCTGGTCGTGGGCACAAAGCTGCAGCCACGCCTTCGCCCCCCAGGACCCCCTGCCACCCCGGTCACTGACTTCTGCCGGAGGTGTTCAGCGTTTACTGCGGCCCACACAGTCTTAGGAGGTGATGCCCAGAAGCTGTTTATCT
>NW_005881934.1:0-5484 GCF_000147115.1 Myotis lucifugus | reverse complement strand
ACAGTGGACGCTCCCCTGGGAGAAGGTGGGCCTGATACTAGTCAGCATTTGATACACTCACAGCTGAGAACTCCTGAAAACAAAGAGTGAGGGAGGGACGGAGAAGGGAGGGCGCTGTGTGGGATTCGGAGCAGGTAGTTGCAGTTTAACAATCAGAAAAACCATCCACACGCAGACATCTTGTGCATGAATGCGGAATGGTACAATTGTTATTGTAGATTTGGCCTTTTGGGTGATAGTAGTATTGACTTAAATCCACTCATTTGGCCTCAACATTCTGTCATCTCTCATGCTCTTTAAAAGCCTCTCCAAACTCGGTTATGTGAGACATGTATATGCTAGCTAACTGCATCCTTAAACTGGCTTTGTTATAAATAATTCCAAGTTCCATGTAGCTTCAAATATATTTTATTTTTTGGGAGAGTTCCGTTATTTTTATTGCTTCTGAGTTCTAGTTTATGACACGAATTTGCAAGCAGAAAAAAAACTTGAAGAAATGAAAACCCAGAACCATACGACTGGAGAAAGTGCATTTTGTGTTTGAATGTCAGCTTCTGAAGGAAAAATTTGATGTGCTCAGAAGTACAAAATGGTGAGCATGACTGGATCCACTATCCAGACAGGCACCTCAGAAGGTTGTCACTCAGTCTAAAACCCTTGCGGAAAAAAATGAATTTGCTCAACAATGAAAAATAAGCATGCCCCATGCCTTTTAAAGGGAATGGAAAGTAGATGCTGGGGAGGGAGGGCATAATATCTAACTTTATAGTCTTGGCAATTTGCCCTATCATTTTAAGACATCCTTGCAGAGTGTGACATTATGCTCATCTTTGAGAGAAATAAATGAGATAAAGGGAGACTAAATGACTTGTCCAAAATTCACATAGTCAAAAAGTAATAGGTTGGAAAGCAGGTCTTTGCCCCTCCCCCATTATCCCATACCACAGGGTCTACATATTTCACAATATCAGCCTCCCCATGCCCTTCCCATTGCTTCCCAGTGAACTCCGAGCTGCCTTTTCTGGTTCCTGTAAGGACAATAGGAAGTGGCTCTTTCTCCTCACTTCCCTTTGGTACACTGCTTGCTATCTGGGTGCTAACTTACTTACAGGGTATCCTTCGGTAGGTGGCTTCTCTTCACTGGGCTTCATTTTCTTAATCCTTAAGATTTAGACTACTACTTAAATGGTCTTTTTTTTTTTTTTACTATTATATAAAACTAGTGGCCTGGTGCATGAAATTTGTGCACATTAAAAGGGAATTAATTAAAGGAAATATTTTAATATTGCTATTTGCCCTTTCTCTGTAATAGAAGTGTCAGAGATGAAAGAAAATTAGTAAAATGTATATGAAAATCTTCCTCCTGTCAGAGTCTGGGGCACACTGTTGTACTCAGAGTCAAGTCAAGTCCCCGCACACCCGCGTGCACTTCGAAATCGTGTGAGACCCAGATCCAGCCAGCCCCACCCCCATTGGGCAAGATCCAGACCCGGCTGACCCCACCCCTGTCAAGCCCCGCCAGGCAGGGGGCCCAGCCTCAGGCCCCCCACCAAGCCCCACTGGGAAGGGGGTACAGCCTGAGGTTCCCCATCAAGCCCCACTGGGCGGGGGGCATGGCCTGAGGTCCCCCGCCCCAGCCCAGCTTGTTACAGCTCATTACGGGAACCTCACCTCCGCTGTGGGCACAGCCATCTTGTGATGGCATGATGGAGTGAGGGTCAATTTGAATATTACCTCTTTATTATATAGGATTGGCAGTACTGTTAATACCACATATTTACATAGGTTAACATGGTTCTCCTAGAACATGTGTTCTGGGATTTGTGTGGAAAACATTGAAGTTGGTACTTAATAGACATCATTAAAATCATTCTAGAGTATCTCAAAGCACTGGAAAATATCAATAAGGAACAGTGTTGGTTGGCTTTGGGGGTCCAGGCAGGATCTGTAAAGGCATTCCGCAATCCCAGCACCACAGTGGTTGGTCTAAGCGAGAGTATAAGGAGGTGGAGAAGAGAAAGGGAGTGGCCCCAGGCACTCTAACTCAGTGTTAGCTTCCCAGGGGAAGGAGTGTTGTCTCTTTCTTGGTCCCTCCATTCAGAATCTCAGGAATGAATCTCATTGGGTTATATGTCTGTCCCTAAACCAATTTCTGTGGCCAGAGGGATGCATATTCTGCTTGGTCAAGACTGGGTCTCAGACCACCTCCAAATTTAGGGTAGGAATCAACTCCATTTAACAACTTCAGAGAGAGCTGGGGAGAGGCACTTTCCTAAGGAAACCAGGATGTTATTACCAGAAGGAGAAGTAGATGCTGAGCAAAAGCAAGACATGTCTTCTACCTTCCCCAGTTGCTAAAGGTGGAATTTCAGGCACCAAGACTGTTGGGTAAGGGAGATATTTTTGAAGTGCTTTTTTTGGGTCCTCAGATAACAGCATGTTACCACCAACCTACTTAACAAGCCATCTGGTCTGGGTTTAACTGTTCTATCCATATGCTTACAGTTCTAACTGAAATCCCTTGGCTTGTAACATCAGGTAGCAGCATTTAAATATGCTGAATTCTAAAAATGTAGAGATTATAAATAGTGCATCATATTTTATAAATGCAAACAGCAATTTGAAGAACTTTAGCATCTCAAACCCTCCAGCAGGATTTATGGCTTTTCCTGTTTTATTGTGTGGGTGTGTTAATTTTGTAAAGTTGAAAAAAGAGCATATTTTATGATCAACAATTATTCTTACACAAAACAAATGATATAACAAAACATTTTGTACAGATAAAAACTTGAAAATGCTTGTTTTTGTTTATTTTATTGTTGACACTATTCGGATGTCCCCCATTCCTCCCCGTCATACCCACCCCCATCCAGCCCCTGCTCCTCCCCTCCCTCTCTAGCTATCACCACACTGTTTTCTGTGTCCATGGGCTATGTTTTTGGGCTAATCTCGTCATCATCTTTCATCAAGTCCCCCCAGACCCCTCCCCTCTTCCAAATGCTTATTTTTGTTTCTTAAGGCTATGTTTGTTTGAATATTTTAGAATGTCTTTGTGTGCTATTTCTTGCACTAGGTTGGCAGAAAGTGTATGATATTTCAAGTGAGTTAAATTAAAGCTCTTATGAAAATGAAAAGTGAAGGGTATTAATTGTGTTGCTCTGATATGAATATATGTCTTGTGTTGCCGATTTGCAACATTTAAATTATATTCCTTTTATATTTTCTGGAGTTTTACGTTAGAGGGCTTTGCTTAATATTATTTTTAAAAAACATTTTATGTATTATTTTATTTTTTATATTTTTTAGATGATTGAACCAGGCATTGAAATTTATTTCATGGACTCCACATTGGTTATGGAATAAATTCTAATCTGAATATACTACAATCATGTCTTCTAGGATTTGTCTGCCACCTACTTTTCCAGGTGCCTATTCCCCCTTAGGCACTTTATGAGGGCTATCTGTTGTTATCATTTATCCTGCATCCCTTTATCTTTGGTAAGAGCACCAGTCTCTTAACTGTTCCTCCTTTACTCCACGTGGTCCTGGTGGAAAGAATTGTGTTAGCGCTGCCCTTGGCAGAGGATTTGAGTAGGTAATCCGGGCTAGGCTGGGAATAAAGAGGCTGAGGAATGGAGAAGCCATGAAATTGGATGGACTGTTCATGTAGATATTGAATCACCAAGAATGATGACAGGAGGATGGAGGAGAGAAAGACAGGAAACCTGGGACTGGCCCGGAGGACAGGGGAGAACACAGCAGGGAGGCCTGAAGGGAGGTACAGTCTGATGACAGGAGCTTCAAGGCAGCTGATGGGGGAGCAAGAAAGGGACAATGGTTGGGAAGTGGCAGGGAGGAGCAAGAAGAACACCTGTGCCACCTTCTGGCCCAGGATACGTGAGCAGAACTGGCCACCACTCATGAGGGCTGCAGGGGGAAAGCCAGGTTTCCTTCAGAACTAGAAAGTGCAGGGACTGTTCAGAGAAGAGTGTGGATAGAGGGGGGTTTTGTGAGGACAGAGCAGTATAGGGATAAGGATTTGAGTGACGAAATTGACCTGGGAAGCTTGGATATCTTGAGGTCACTGGAATAAACATCGAAGACAAGATGTGGTGCCCTGGGGGCAGCATAAAGAGAGGAGATAATTAAATTCTTGGAACTT
Organism: Myotis lucifugus; assembly: GCF_000147115.1. NCBI lineage: Eukaryota > Metazoa > Chordata > Mammalia > Chiroptera > Vespertilionidae > Myotis > Myotis lucifugus. The sequence goes on along the minus strand of NW_005881934.1, from coordinate 1,322 downwards.
GACTTAGGCACTTCTTAGGTGAGGTGAGAACAATAATTAAACTTATCGGATCCAGTTGATCCAATAATGCTGCCCATCCTTCTTCCTTCATAACTCGTGTTGGCGCCCTTTTCAATCCCCACTGTTACTCAATTCCTCAAACTCCCTTCAATTATATGCCAAAAATCATGTGATAATCTATTATTTAAATTATTTTTGATGGTCTGTCAAGTGACAGTTTTGTTTCCAGCCATCATAGTCATTCCGTTTCTCAACACTAAGACTGGCTTCTAATTTTCTGTGTTTGGTGCACCTGGGGTCAAAGCACCGTAGTAAGATATGTGATCTGTGAGAAGAATACCTTCCTTTTGTAAGTGGAAAATGGCAATTGTGACAAGGGATGGAAAAGAGCCGCCGAGCATGTTCTCAGACAGATATGCTTTAGGAAAGTGTAGAAATGAACTTGAGGATGTGAAATTGATTCCCTTAAAGTCAGCCAGGTTCTGGACCACCCAGAGTCTTCATGTGCGTGGGCAGAGGGGCCTATCCCAGTTTGAAGATTTCTCTTCATTAATCAGCAGGCATTTAAACAAAAATGGTTGGAGAGCAACAGAGACGAAGGCAGTCCTGAACAGATTGGTGATGACACGGTGGTTAAGAGAAGAGCTCTGAAATGTACTAGCTGGGTAATCTTGGGCAGATTATTTATTAGTAACCGTGCCTTTTTAATTCTTAATCAGGAAGTAAAGGCAATAATGACACCTACCGCATAGGTTGTTGTGAGGACTAAATGAATTAATATGTAAAGCACTTCGAACAGTGCTTGACAAGAAGGAGTCACTCAATAAGTTTTTCTTATTAATACCAGGAAATAATTATATGTGACATAAAGATGAAGATAACTCCTAAATAAGTTAAAGTTCCATATATACTTTGCCATTGCTGAAGCTAACTGGTTTAATTTGTAAGTTAAATAAAAAGTACAAGTATTCACAACAAGTAGGGGCAGAGCCAAGATTCTTATTCTGAGTTTATACTGTTAATGTCTTGCCATGCTGACTCTTGAAAAACAAATGCAACAAAAATAAATGAAAATAGAAGGTATATGACTGTGACGCTATCCTTTCTAGATCGATGGGTAGCCTGTGTTTGGTAAAATTTACAATATGCTTATTTCAGAGCAGCAAGAAAAGTGATGTGTTCCTTCCTCATCTTCTATGATCACAGAAAGTTCCATTTAGAACACCTCCCCTCCCCCTACACATACATTTATTACTAAATATATCATCCAACTTTTGGTGCTTAGAGGTTCAGTTGCCTTGCTACTGTTACAGGGGCTGCAG
>NW_005881933.1:0-5485 GCF_000147115.1 Myotis lucifugus | reverse complement strand
GCTTAAAATGTCCAAGACTAATAAAACGAGGATTGCTGCTAAGGATATAGACTGCAGAGTGCACCTCGAAGTGGAGGGCAGAAAAATAATTTGGGGAAAATGTCTGGAAAAAGAAAAAATGTGGAGGGGGTGAAGAAGTAAATCTCACCTTCAAGGGCATCAAAGTAAGTAGAATGAGAATTAAAGAGAGCAACCATGATTGTGGCTGAGTTATAAATGTCTGTTTTAAGTTTGCTTCATATAGTTTAAAATGTTAATCAGTTCCCTACATCATAAATTAGTACTGCACTATTATTAAAGTCCATTAAAATTCATGTCCTTTAAAGCAAGAAAGGTAACTGGTGAATTTATTAAATATTTAAGTGTTAAGTAATTCATTCTGCAAAAAAAGAAAAAAATCCTTTCCCCCCCAAAAAAGTACAGCTAATATGTCATGTGATACAGAAATCACATGGACTACTCATCACTCCTACCTTCACCCATCACTCATCACTGCTATTGCTCACATGATGTAAGCTCACAAAATTGTCACGAAATGTGGATCCCCCCTCAACCTCCTGATTTAGCAGCTCCACTTCTGCTTCAGCTATTCCATAATGGAAAAGAAGAATAAATTAGATGGCCTAGAAAATGAAATTAAATAAATTGTACATGCTCACGCTCACTTCAAAGTCTACCTCAGAGAGCTTTACTCATATTTTCTACCTTCCTTCAAACTCCTCTTCCTTGTGTTTTCTTTGACATCTTTCTTCAGTGGGTTCAAGATTTGGGTCCAGATCAGTCTGGACTCATCCACATTTGCATAATGGTGACCAGTTTGGGTAAAGGGGAAATTTGCTTTAGGATTTCATTTTGAGCTAGCTTAGTAATAATAATAAAAAGAGAAAAAGGGTGTTGGAAAAATATTTTAATAGTTCACATAACAGAAGGAAACATTCCAGAAAAAAGGATCACTCTAGAGCAGGGGTGGGCAAACTTTTTGACTTGAGGGCCACAATGGGTTCTTAAACTGGACCGGAGGGCCGGAACAAAAGCATGGATGGAGTGTTTGTGTGAACTAATATAAATTCAAAGTAAACATCATTACATAAAAGGGTACGGTCTTTTTTTTTTTTTTTTTTTTAGTTTTATTCATTTCAAACGGGGCCGGATCCTGCCCGCGGGCCGTAGTTTGCCCACGGCTGCTCTAGAGTCACTCAAGTATCAGAACCAGAGGTTGGATGATTCAGGACTTGCTCTTTCTGCTTCTATTTTCTATTTTCTCTGATCATCAACTTCATTCATTCCAGTTTCACTCACTACTTCATCATGTGTCAGAGGATTCAGCTACCAGCAGTCTGGGCACAGACACTTATATCTTAGTTAAGAGGTCTTTAGCACCTACCTCTGTTAAAAAATTCTTGGGGAAGGGCTCTGACTATTCTAGCTTGGGTTATATGCTCAATCCTGGATAAATGACAATGGTCATAAGATGTGTGATTGGTCACTTCAGGACCCATGTGTTTGACATGAAGGGGAGCAAAATATACCACCCCAAAATATGCCTCTATGACATATTAATTATTTTGAACTAATTATTAAGAAATAGTAGACACAGGAGAAGCTCTGAAAATGTAAAAGTTACCTTTCAGTAAGAGAGACTTACAATTATAAGGGAAATCTCTATTTGTAAGGGTGTCTCCCTCTCTGTACCAGGAAGAAGACTGTATCTCTAGAAACTCTTATGCAGGGGAGAAGGTTATGACTTAAAATGGCCATACCCTTGTATACTGTGCTTTTTCTGGTAGCCTCCCATTGCTGGTCTCATCCCTTCTTGACATGTGTTTTTGTCTTTAGCTGGAGATGGTATTTAAGATGGTGGCTTGGATAATTTGGAGTGTTAATTCAGTTTTTCTTGGGTATGTCCCATGTATAGAGGAGGTAAGCATGTTATTAAACTTCTGTTTGTTTTTCTCCTATTAATCTGTCTTTTATTACAGATTTCTCAGGCAAGAGAAAGGGGTTTCTCGGAAAAGAACCTAGAAGGATAGAGGGAAAATTATTTTTCCTTCCCTACAGAAACATTATAGTCATTCAAGAAATGTTTTTTTAAATAAATCAGTGAATAAATATAATATTCACTTAGCTATGATTTGTAGGAAGGATTAGAAGAAAATATAACTATCGAGAAGAAATTCAGTTAGGAAGCTATTGAGTTATTGTTAGCAACTTGGAAGATGAATGAGGCAAAGATATGATTTAAAATTGTCCCCAAAGTGAAACTTTGATTTGCATCACATCTCTAACAGTTCATCTCTCTATATAACTTAATATTTAGTCATTAGGACTTTGATATAATTTAGAGGGATAAAAAGACTGTGTTATCATTTAGTCTAAGATTTAAAAACATAGAGTTTATATTTATTTCTACAATAGGAAAAATTTAAGTACTGAGATAGTGTTAGCAACTTGGAAGATGAATGAGGCAAATATCTTAAATTCTTATGCAATAATGATGCAAAATAAAAAGGTGGTACTCTGATGCTTAACTTTCCTTGTATGAGTTTATCTTTTGGTCCTCACACCAGGAGATTTGAACTGAGCTGATAGAACTTACTAAAGTTGTTTAGTTCACTTCAGTCAACACATCTAGCCATCTACTAAATTTTCATCTTTGCACCAGATCAATTCAGACAAAATTGAATAAGACACAATGCTAGTTTCCTTCAAAGAATGGATAATGTAGTCAATAAAGTAAATTGTATATAAGTAATTACATTGCAAGATATATAATGAGCATGCTAAGTTAAAAAACCCAGAATAAAACTTGACATATTCTATGTCAGTTATGAGGAAACAAAAATTATTTATCTTATGATATTGAGAAAGATTTAAGAGAAGCCTGTAGGAATAAGTAGGACTTCAAATAATAAAGGAAAAATTTGGAAAGGCGCACAAAACTGTTAACAACCAAATAAAGACAACTTTAATTCACTCAAGTAAACTCACAAGGAAGTAAATGTTTTTTGGGTGCACATGCACAAGACTCTATCATCCTGTGACTACAGATCACAGAAGAGACTAAATGAATGAGAGTTCATTGATCAGAACATCCTCTCTCCCATGGAAACCAGAGAGACAAGAGATAAATGCCCTCTCCTTTGCTCTTATCTCATTATCTTTACCATCTCTGACAGTTGTAAAGTATTCTAATGTGTAAACAAGAATCAAGCTAATATCTCATTTCAAGTGGTGTTCAATTATGTAAATCTCCATTTTTCATCTTGCTTTTATTAGCATAGCAGTGTCCAGTGATTATAATGGGAGAGCATTTTTTTGTTCAACTATTCAAATGCCATTCATTTAAGGGAGCAAAATTTTTGCATAGTAGGCCTTCTAGAAAAGATCAAATAGATAAATAATTCAGAGAATATTTATGAGTTTATTCTTTTGTTTTGAACGCCTTGCTTATCTATAGGTGAATTAATGTGCAAATTAAATATTCATAAGCCAATTTGTGTTATTGGTTTACTAGTATTTTGTGATATCCAGATGTTATTTCTTCCTCTTTGTATTCAGTAATGGTCATTTGAGATTCAAATGCAAACACTAGGCTTAGTTGTCATGCCTATATATCATTAAAATGAATAATAAGGCTCCGTAAGAAAAAAAAACCACATTTAACTTATTGCCTTCTTTTAAATAAGACAGAACCACCGGGAATCCTATTTTATATCTTCAGAATAATTTTGTATCTACATCTATGTTTTTTAAGGCAGCATTTTATAATGCAATAGTTTTTCAAACTTTTTGGCATCAGGTTCTCCTTACATTCTTCAAAATTATTGAAAGCCCCAAATAATTTGTTTCATTTGGGTTATATCTAATAATTTTGGCTATATTAGGAATGTTATCAGTTAAAATTATTATCATAAAAAATACTCAGTAAATACTGGTATGTGTCAGACATTGGCTTTGGATTAAAAGGAAGGAGGAAGAGGGCATTTAAAACAGATGAAATTTCACAAAATATAATTCAGGGAAGTGAGAAAAAGTCAAGTGTACAGGAGAGAATGAGTGAGCCTACTTTTGGGATACAGAAAGTTCCTGTAGAAGAGTATTAGGAGGTTAGGCAAGGAAATGGTCAACTTAAGGACTATAATAGAGTAGATAGGAATTCATTGAAACGTTTTTGGTCAGAGCAGTGGCATCATCAAAATTACTTTTGTTGGTTTGTTTTTGTTTTGTCTGAAGGATTGCTAGAGAAAAGCATGCTATAAGGAATTAATAGATTGTTATAACCACTTTAGAGGCAGTATCGCTTTTGATACCACAAACCCGTGAGTAAGTGTTATTACAATGCCCACTTTAATAATGGGGGAACTGAAGTAAAGGGAGATGTGAAATAGAAAAAGACAATAATAATGCCTAATTCATAGAACTTCTAGAAAATTCAACATATGAAAAATATTTAACATAAAATATGGTAAGGATTGAATGATATAAGCTATAAGATTTAATATTAGTGTTATTATCAATTCCAAGAGGAAGCTATTCCCCCCCTTCTTCAGTTTTATCTCATGTAGTGTAATATCAGCAAGCTTTCACAGGCTTTGTAGAGAAAAATTGTGAATTTTAATTTTAATTTATGTTTTACAGATGCGTAACATTAGGTTAAAGTGAAAAACTTTTTTAAATGGCAATTTCTATACTGTTGTCTGTGTCTCATAGAGTATGTTGATTCCCAGAGGGAAAGGGGAAGGCGGAGGAGAGATAAAAGAAGATAAAAGGGGGTGGATGGGTAAAATGGTGTTGGAAGGAGACCTGACTTGAGATGGTGAACACACAATACAATGTACAGATGATGTATTATAAAAATGTACATCTGAAACATATATAATTTTAATAAATGTCACCCCAGTAAATTCAATTTAAAACAACAGCAACGTTAATTTCCTGTGGTTAGGGAGCATCAGTTTCTTGCTCAGCATGCCTATAAATAAAGGTCTAATTGCCAAGAGCTGGGACAGGAAGGGGAAGAAATGGGATGATAGCTAAATATTACTCTATGGCTTGAAACCCGTTTCCTCAGAAGTGAGATTATTTGAGTCCTTTTAAACAGATTGCTATTGGTTATAAGGTGAGGAAGGAGTGGGAAGGGTGAGAATGAGAAGGGGAAGGTAGGGAGCTTTGTATGTGGGGGTGATCTCACAGTGTAGCATGGGAGGATGGGGGTGGGTGTATTCACAGAGGTGAGCAGATGGCCAGGAGTCACAAGAACAGTTCATCTTTTCAGAATGAAGGTAGTGGGACAATCTTCTTTGTGGACAAAGTGTCACTATTAGAGCAAAGAAGCTCTGCAGATCATTGAAGGAAATGGAAAAGCAGCTGTAGACTCCTTGGAGGTGATTTTTTTGTATTTCCCCACTTCTATGCCACTTCCACAATCATGAATCAACACAAATTCAATCATATAAAGTACATATGAAGTTGAAACAAGCTTTAG